>NW_024343579.1:98978-111350 GCF_902729225.1 Pteropus medius
TGACCACCCCTCCCAGCCCAGCAGCTATGTCTACACCTGCTTCTTCCACTTTCTCATCTTCTACCACACCTCAAGCCACTGCTCCTGCCCTGGCCGAGAAGTAGCCCTGTACCAGTCCTCCCCAGCCTTTGGGCACTGTCGCCATCCTGCTAGCATGACCACTGGCTGTGTCCTGAAACCAAGTTTCCCAGACTTCCAGGACACTGTGCTGCTGTGGTCTCCTTGCTCCCTTCCCTGCTGCTCCTCCTGGTCCTGTTCAGATTCCTCTTCCTTAACCGGTTCCTTACAAGTCCACATCCAAATAGCAAGTATGGGCAAGGATGTGGAGAAATCAGACCCCTCATACAGTGCTTATGGGAATGTAAAATGGTGCTTTCACTGTAGAAAAGCCTGGAAGTTCCCCAGCAAGTTAAACATGGAGTTACCATATGACCTGGCAATTCTACTCCCAGGGATAGACCCAAAGAACTGAAAACAGGGACTCGAGGATTGTTCACCAAAACAGGGATTGTACATGAATGTTTACAGCAGCATTATTCATCATAGCCAAGAAGTGGAAACAACCCAAATGTCCATCAACTGATGAATGATAAACAAAATGTGGTCTCTCTATACAATGCAATATTTTTCAGCCGTACAAAGGACTGAAGTTCTGATCCTGGCTACAACGTGGATAAACCTTGAAAACATCATGCTAGGTGAAAGAAGTCAGACCCATAAGACCACATATTGCACAATTCTATTTATGCAAAATGTCTAGAATAGGCAAGCCCACAGAGACAAAAAAAACATATTAGTTTTTGCCAGGGGCTGGTGGAGGGAGAACGGGAGTCACTGCTTAATGGGTATGGGGTATCTTTTTGGCATGATGAAAAAGTTCTGGAATCTGATAGAGGTTGTAGTTGCACAGCATTGTGAATGTATTAAATGTTCCTGAATTGTACACTTAAAATGGTTAATTTGATGTTTTGCGTATTTTTTCACTAAATGTCCGCATCCACCCCCTTTTGTCCTTGGTCCTATTGTCACTCCTTACTCTTACTCTACCTTAAAAATTCAGCTCAGGTGTTGGATCCTTGTGACACTCTGCAACCTTGCCTCCCACCCCCACTATGCTAAGGATCTCTTTCTTCTCTGCTCCTCCAGCATTCTCTGCAGCCAGTGCCTGGAATAAGCCTGGAATACAGTAGATGCTCAGTGCATATTTGGCCAACCAACAAATGAACCAATGAATCTAGTCTCGCCCCCTCATATTCAGATGGGGATAGTGAGGGCCAATGAGGGGAAATGATTTGCCCAAGGTCCCAGGGCTGATCAGTGGCAGAGTGGAGACTAGAAACATTGACTCCAACCCCCAAGACAGGTACCTTTTACGTCATGAGATGCTCCTTCCTTCTCACTTTTCAGCATCTTTTCTGGCCCACCTACCCTCATTGGTTCCTATTTATCATCCGTTGCTGTTCCTAGAGTCTTGAACCAGATGGCCTCTGGGTTCTTTTGCAGCCTTGAGGCTCTAGAGTTTGTGCTCCCTTTCTCACACACAGGCTTCTTGCTACTAATGATTGTATGCGAAGGAAACCTGCAGGACTCAAAGGTAACTGATGAATGGCCTCTGGCACCCAAATAGCCAAGCCATGCCCAAATCAATGCTTCATCAATAGGAAAACTACTGTGAACAGGTGGAACAGGAGGCCTGAGAATATCTGTTACTGTTCTGGCTCTTAAGGACTCAATTGCCAATCTGTGCCCAGTGCTTCGAGCACAGTGTATACTGCCTCAGGAGTGCTCTATTCTTTCCCCAACGGAGGGGACACCCAGCCAGGTCTCCGTGAAATTCACATAGCCCAACTGCACCACCACAACTATACATTTCTACCCTGGTGTGCAAAAAGGGCCCAGAAATTGGGGCTCACAGAGAGGACCTGGGAGCAAAACTATCTGACTTAACATCGCTGCTGCATTTCTTCTTCTCTATCCAGGTATGCTCCACCCCTGACCTGCAGGCTTGGTGCCTGGGCTCCTTGGGCAGCTCCAACCCCATTCCTGTTCCACAAGGGAGTGGCATGGCTTTCTGTGTTTCAGCTTATACATTAGGGGGAAGTATTTTTAACGATGCTTGGCATTTGTATAACAAGACATCCCCAATTTGCCTAGTCATTGCACTAATGCCCGGAGGCAGGCAGGGAAGGACAGAGATTACAAATTTAATTTAATCATTGCAGAAACCAAGGTCCAGAGAAGGGGATTAACTTACTCTAAGGAACCTAGCTAGCCTAGTAGTCTTGACCTTGGACTCATCTGTCTCTACTTCCTACAGTCCATGACTGACTATAACAGCTCCTTGCCCCAATACAGGGACAAGTAAACAATTAGCTCAAAACAAACCTTTGCTTGAGGGCTCAGAATTCACATGGAACACAGTGGGTTTAGAGTTTAGAGTTCAAACTGCAGTTCATTCAGCCAAGCCATTTTGAACACTTCCTGTGAGCTGGGCTCCAGGCAAGGTACCTAAGGGGTGTGAGAGGCTAAATAACACCCACAAAGATATTCAGGCTCTCATCCCTGGGACATGTGAGTGCTCCTTTATATAGCAAATGAGATTCTGAAGATGAAACTAGGTTAGGGATCTTGAGATGGGGAGAATGTCCTGGATTATCTAAGTGGGCTCTAAATGCAATCACACATAGCCTTATAAAATGGAGATTTTATGACACATACACAGAATATGAGGAAGCTATGTGAAAACAGTGATAGAGATTGGAGTGATGAGGCCACAAGCCATAGAGTGCCAGCAGCCTCCAGAAGTTGGAAAAGGCAAGGAGTGGATTCTCCCCTAGAACCTCTATGGAGAGCATGACTCTGCAATACCTTGATTTCTACTTAGTGAGACCTATTTTGGACTCCTTCCCTCCAGAAATGTGATAGAGTATATTTCTATCATTTAAGCCACCAAATTTGTGGTAATTTGTTACAGCAGCTACAAGAGCAAAGCCCAGGCTGTGCCCTAGAGGAGCACCTGAAAGATTAAACTGATGCATTCTGTAATAGAGGGAAAAGTGTCTGGATGCAGTCACGTCTCCCAGGATCCTAGAAGGTTGGTCTGAAACCAGAGAGATTCTGGGAGGTCACCATCTGCTTTTAACACAAAATAAACCCAAAGCTGATGGTTTTCCCTGAAAGTTGAGATCTAGATTTTCTGTAACACCTTTCTGGCTCTCTTTCTGCACCTTCCACTCAGGTTTGAAGATAACAATTGAGTATAAAGGAAGCAGAGGTTCCAAGGTTTGATTATCCTTCCAAGGGACACTTGCCTGTTAACAACTGCTAAATTTTCAGGTCAAAGAATTGAGCCTGATGGTGGGAATCTGGGTCTCTGAAACCATCTGTAAACATCAGCCCAGCTGAGAGGCATGGTAGTCAAGGGCAATGAGGTAATGAACTCACCTTCCCTCACTCCTCCTCCCTGGGTTGTCCAGTCTTGCTCTGGTTTGAGAGACAGAATACCGAGGTCTGGACTGAATTACCATGGTGTTCCCTCCACCCCACCAGGCAGACACCTCTTTCCTCCCTGGAGCGCATTCCCAAAGTTTCTGCATATGTCTTTCATGGGGGTAGTGTCTGTAGGGTGTTCAAAGTCTCTATTAAGTCATCCCGAGGAAAGGTCAGCTGCCCTGTGGAACTGACATTGAGACACTGAGAAAATGAGATACATATATTCCATCATTTTCCCTTCTTGGGCATTACCTACAGGGAAGCTCAGAGCTGAACTTGATGTTCAATGACAGTAACTGTCTTGCTGTGGTTTACATTTTGCACTTTTCTTTTTCCATTATCGATGGGTTTGATGTGCATGTGTCTTTATTAGCAACTGCTTCAAGTCCTTTGGGGAAATTATGGGATATAAATCAGAGATTACAATCAGAGACCACGTGGCCACATGAAGCTTCAAACCCAGGGTTTCCGCTTTCTAAGCCCATAGCCCCTTCGTGTATTTGAGCCCAGATGATCACCCAACCGAAGGCCAGGGGTTGAGTCTGGGCTCCAGTTAGGCCAGCACTCCCCATGCACATGCATTCTGGCTCATGTGCCCCTCCTTTTAGGTCCACTACTGCCTGCCCACTTTGGGCTGAAGCAAGGGGATGAGGGGAGTCTAGGTGATGGGCCAGGCAGCTCATGGGTGATGTGGGCAGAAATTGGGCCTTGGGCTCTTAGCTCAGCTCCCTGCCTGGTAAAAGGAACATGCTGAGGCAGAGCCCAAAGCTACCCCATCCATGAATAGTTTCAGAGCCTCCTGTGTAGTTCAGCAGCCATGGCAGAGGCTAATGATAGAATAGTGATCAGAATAATGGTTCATAGTTCCCTATTGCTTATTATGTACTTGGTAATGTACTAAACAGTTTGCAGGTATGTGTTTTCTCTTTGAGGATTTCTATTATTATCCCCATTTTACATATGAGGAACTTGAGGCACAGAGAAATTAAATAACTTCTCCAAGGTCTCACAACAGGGGTAGGAGGCTGCAGGCTCAAAAACAACACAGATGTGTTTACTAACTACCATCTCCCTACCAGGGTTGTCACCAGCCTGGGCTGACTAAAGAGGTGAAAGTGAAGCATCTCCAGTCACGTGAGGCCACCAACACAGGGGCCCCCCAGAGGTCCCAGTCTTCTAGACTTTCTCTGTTATTTTCCCTGAGGTCAAAGGACAGGCACCAAACCCTCGTGAGCCCTCACTGGTCTTGGAAGTCTTTTTTATCCCTCCTGCTGAGAGATGTCTGGAAGCTGGACAGATGGGAAAGGCTGCAGGCCACAATGGCTGAGGGGAATAGAAAGGCCAGTAGCTTAGTACTTGGCAGAGAGCAGTCAGTGGAGCATGCAGCCAGCATAACTTGTAGGAAGTGGGCCCTGGCGAAGGTGAGATGGGAAAGCAGGGAGAAGAGAAGAACATGGGGATTTCTTCTGTTTTAGAGATTTGAGTTTCTCACCAACCCAAACAGCATGACCCAGGAAGTAGAGTGAAGCCTAGCGGTTAAGAATGTGGACTCTGGACCCAGAGAGACCTAGGTTTAAATTCTAGCTCCATTGCTTCTTAGCAGTATGACTTTGGGCAAGACATTTCACCTCTGTTAGTTTGGTTCCTCAGCCATAAAACTGGGGTTTCACTGGGATCTACCACATAGGCTGTAGCGAAAATTCAAGATGGTGAGTATGAGACCCTTAGGGCAGTGTCTGCCCTGTAGTAGGTGCTCTATTAGGATTAACTGCCATTACTCTCTGGTCCTAAACTCCATTGCTGTAGTCAGATGAATAATGCCCCTCCCTCCAAAAAATGTTCGTGTCCTAAAACTCAGAACCCATGAATATGTTACCTCACATGGCAAAAGAGACTTTTCTGATATGACTAAAATAAGGATCTTGAAGTGAGAAGATAGTCCTGGATTATCCAGGTCAGCCCAATTGAATGACAGGAGTCTCAAATGGGGAAGAAGAAGGCAGGAGGGTGAGAGAGAAGACTATGACAACACAGGCAGAGGTTGGAGTGATATGATCATGACCCAAAGAACACAGATGGCCTCTAGAAGCTAGAAAAGGTAGAGGAATATATTTTCCCTTGGAGCCTCCAGGAGGAACGTAGCCATACTGACACCCTGACCTTAGCCCAATGAGATCCTTCAGCCTTCCAACCTTCAGAATTATAAGGTAATATATTTGTGTTGTTTAAAGCCACTACATTTGTGGTGATTTGTTCCAGTAGCACTAGGAAACTAATATAGTTGCCATTCTATAAGTCTGAACCTTTCTTGGCTGAACCCATTGTTCCTCCAAGGCAGATGTGCCCTTCTCCTCCCCATACAAATTTCCATCCCAGGCCCTGACAGTTTGGCAAGCTAGGGCAGTGGTTCTCCAGTGTGATCCTCAGATCAGCAGCATCATTGTTGCCTTGGAATGTATAAGAAATGTAAATGTTCAGGCTCCACTGAGACCTACGACTCAGAAACTCTAGGCTAGAGCCCAGCAATCTGTGTTGTAACAAGCCCTCCAGGGGCTGCTGATATACCTCAAGTTTGCCAGCCATGGAGGTTAATTTTTTGTGTGTCTTTCTCCCTCTCCATAGAGCAGGCAAGGACAATGGCTACCTGGTCGCCCTGATCAGGAGAGAGACCTCTCCTCAATGCACCCACAGAGCACCTCTGTCCCAGCAGCGCTTGGAATACACTCTCATCCTCTGCTTATATGTCTTTTCCACCAGACTGTGAGTTCTGCCAGGGTAGGGGCTATGTCTTCTGGTTCAAGGTTGTACGTATTCTTGATGTCTGGGTTCTTAATAGGTACTCAATTAATACCTAAAAGGATCTAACAGACTGACTAAATGTATGAATAAATGTGCTTCCTTGCTGCTTGAGAGACACATGTGCCTCCCCCTGTATTTCCTGTCACCTGGCAGTGAAGTCTAGAGGCTTGGTCAAAGGAATGTGTATTTTTGAAAACTCTCCAGGTGTTTTAAAAAAGTAAAAAGAACTCCCTTCTACTCTCCTTTTAACCTGGGGACCAACCTTCTCTCCTAATGCCTGTGTGAAAACCACATTCTTCACCCAGACCTCTGGATCTTCTGGCTTCCTCAGCTCACAAGGACACACAGGTGGCCTGGCAAGGACTACCACAAGTGACTGGAATAATGAGTAAGGAGATGTGTATTGCACCGTGCATGTGAGGGCTCACTTGAGAGTGTGCATGTGTGTAGTTGTGAGCATGTCTGTGTGTGAAGGAATATGTATGAGAATGAGAGTAGGTGTGAGCATGTGTGGTTGGTTGTGTGAGGGTGTTGCTGTGTGAGAGTATGTGTGTGTTTGTGTATGTGAGGATGCATGTGTGTGAGAGTGTATGAATACATGTGGGTTTGTATGTGCAGACATGTATGTGAGTATTGTGAGCACATGTCAGTGTGAGAATGTGCTAAGGCTTGTGTGAGAGTATATATGTGAGGACATGTGTGTGAGTGTGGGCGTATGAGAGCACATGTGTGCGAGCCTGTGCAAATGTGAGAGTGTCAGTGTGGGAGTGTGTGTATGTGAGTGACAGGGTACACTGAGGAAGTGTGTATGAGTGTGAGAGAGGGTATGAGTGAAGTAGGTAAGTGCTGGGGGAGAAGGATATACAGTGGATCCAGTCGGCTGTAAGTCCCAGGTTGTATGCCCCACCTGGCCCCTTGAAGACCTGAGCAAACTGAAGTCAGCAGCTAGAGCTGCTGCTTCACCTTGTACTCCTGCAGCGCTTGCCCAGGGCCTCTTGCAGGGAGCCATGCAGGACATGTGGGTTGAACTGAATTGATGATAACTACGACTGGCTTCAGGACAGGAGTAGTGAGTTTGCTTTGTCTCTCATGCCTCTTCCTGCTGAAAAGGCTTAGGATCACTCTGAGCTCCGTGACCTGTAGATCAATGAATGGACTGCCCAGAGTCGACTAAGTGGGATATGATATGGCTTTTGAAGTTAACAACAAATAACAATAGACTGTTAACAGTCTATAAAGTCTATAAAGCACATACTTGTGTAGAAGCCAGATTAATCCAACAGGACCTAAGGTAGCTTGTTGCTAACAGGAAACCACGCTACAAGGCTGGCCTGTGAGCTCTGCTGGATTTGTTCCTTGCCAGTCAAGGAAGGCCTGTTGCCTTCTTGCTGCAGGACATGCTTGGCTGCACCTGATGAGCAACTGGAAAACAGTTCCACACAGGTGGCAGCAAGAGAACTGGGCTCTGCAGTCCTCGCCCTCCATTTAGGCTCCAGCCACTACTGTCCTGAGCACCCTGGGGAAGTGACCTCTAAGAGAATTTTGGACCTTCTCTGGAGAGTAGAGGTGGAGGAGTTAGGGGTGGGCTCCAGCCTTTAGATAGGGCAAAGAATGGGTGAAAAGACTATTCCAAGGTGCCAAAGAATACCAGGCTGAGTCAGGGCCTGTCACAGGGTGTCACCTGTGCTACTGGATGACATGAGCACCCTCGTCGTCCAGCTACACTATTACATCACTTCTGGGCTGGGTCGCATCTCCTTGTCGCTGCCTAGGCAGGAGTCAGGGCAGAGAAGCATCATAAATAATCCATTCCAGGCCTCTTTAGTGTGCTCCCTATAGGAAAACCAGGGCATTTCCCCTGGGATTCTCTACCCAACAGGAGGATATCAGCCCACCTGGTCCTGTCAGCAGCTTTAGTCAGGGCAATTCTGGAGTGTATGTTAAGAGGTTATTTTCTCCTCAACAAAGACGCAGGAGATCAGATAGGAGGCTTAAAGCTAAAGTATTGAACACCACTGGGGCTGAATTATGCCAAAGGAGGATAACTCCTCTGAAACTGTCAATGAAGGAAAATAAGGTTTGATACTGGATTTACATGTGACTCTTCAGGAATGTCTGATTCTGCAGATCCTTCTGCAAATCATGGTGGCCTGTCTGGAGGAGATGGCACTTGAAGACTACAGAATCTGCAGAGTCGATTGGGGCTCATATGGAGGAGTCTTCCTTCAGGTAAAAGAGGGAAGGGATCTTTGTGCTGGGTGATCTTGCAAGTGATTGGAATGTTCACTAGAGTTTAAGGACAAGGGCCACTCCAGAGATCCAGGAGGACTCAGACAAGCTCCTTCCTCCCTAGGGGATCCCACAGTCAGGATCAGGACTCCAACAGGGCATCTGGCTCAGCCAGAGTGAGCTGCCAGTCAGCCCCTGCATGCTGCACTCTTTCCTGTCTCCCCTCCTTCCTTACCCTAGCTCTTCCCTGTCTGCCCCATGTTCCCACCATTCCAACCACTTCTGTACTCAGGTCTTAGCCTTGGGCCCCACACTCCATGCCCCAGAAAGAGCTCACCCCTTCTGTGGCCTTGATGAGTTATCCCTGTAGAATGCCTCCTCTGCCATTTCCACCTTCAGCTGACTGGTGCAGAGACTATCACTTCCCAATCAAAAGAACCCCCTTCCTTCCCCCCTCATCCAGTACTCCTCCACCCTCCCTCTCTGATCTCCTCTCCTACCTGAAGCATTCTCTTCCAATCACTCAGTTTCTGCTTGAGGTCTTGCCATTCAAATGGGTCTCTAACTGCTGCAGAAAGGAGAGGATATCCTTGTACTTGGCAATCCTTGTCATTTGTCTCCTCTTCTGCCACTAGCACTGCATTAGTTCCTGCTTCCATTATCCCTCCCTGGCCTCCTGCAACGGCCTCCTAACTGGTCTCTGCCTCCAGTTTTATCCCCCCACCATCTGCTTACCCCTTCCCCTCACCTACTCACGGGACAGCCAAAGCCTCTAAAGAAAATGCAGATTTGATGTGATCACTCCAGCTCCCACGTTTCAATGCTTCAAGTAGGCTACAGGACCCAGTCCCAATCCAAGCTCCGTACTCCTCTGGAGCTGTCCACCCCTCTCCCACAGTCAGCAGCTGCCCCTGGGGCTCCGCGAGTCCCAGTTTGAGAAGCAGTGCACCACTTCTCATGCCCCCAGCCTTTCCTTAAACTCTAGCCTCACATAGTGCTCTGCACATTGCTCAGAAGATGCACACATTTCTACCTACCACTCCCATTGCCTGGGTGAGAGGCAGGCAATCCCAGTGGAGCCACAGCTGAGGCCATCTTTGTGACCAGGAGATTAGTACCATATGGGGGGAATTGAGCAAATAGGTAAATATGTTGGAGATAATAAGGAACAGTTTTCTTACTACTGGAAAAGGGAAGTATAAATATGGAATAGTGACAGGAATTGGTGTAAATCATAGTTTTAGATATATAGATACATAGATGTAGATGTTTGTACATGTGTAAGTGCATGCGATTATACACACCTATATTCTCTTGCTCTGTCCACTGAGAGGCCCTAGAATCAATGACAGCCAAGTAGCAACAAGTATGCCCAATCCCCAGGCCTTGGTTTCTAAATAATTTTGTCCACTTAATGAACCAGGGTTCCTTGGAGAAGTGGTTAATTTCCTGGGGCAGTAAAGTTGCCAGATGAATCTAGAAAACCTTGTGCTTCCAAGAGGGTAAGGATGTGCTCAAAGAATGATGGGAGTATGCTAAAAGGACCCAGAAGCCAGTTTGAAGGAGCTCCCACTGACCAAGTCTGGGACAATATGAGTATCAAAATTAAAAAAAAAAATGATAGTAATGAACGATATGTAGAATTGGTTTTCAAATGAGGCCTTGTGGATTGAATAGAATAATGGCTCCCAAAGATGTTTGTGTCCTAATTCCAGGAACCTTTGGATATCTTACCTTACATAGAAATGGAAACTTAGCAGATGTGATTAAGTTAAAGATCTTGAGATTGGAAAATTATCCTGGATTATTATGTAATCACAAATGTCCTTATAAAATGGAAGCAGGAGGGTCAGATTCAGAGATGTAAGAACAGAAGCAGAGGTTGCAGTGATGCAGTCACAAGACGAGGAATGTGTGTGGGTATCTTTAGACGCTGGAAAAGGCAAGGAAAGCCATGATGCTGACATGTTGACTTTAGTCCAGCGAGACCCATTTTGGATTTCTGACATCTAGAACCATAAGATTCTAACTAAACATGTATTGTTTTTAGCCACTAAATTGTGGCTATTGGTCGCAGCAGCCATGGAAACTTGTATACCTCATCTTCTCTACTGTGGAGAAGGGGTGGCTCTGTAAGGTCTGAACTGTCTGGCTCACGTCCACATCCCTTGAGGGGCTTCCTCTCCTGAACCCTAGTAGGTACTCAGGAAACCTTTGTTTGAATTAACTCAGCCAGGGGAGGCGGCGAGGGCTGAAAGAGCATGGCAAATGTGTGAGGCCTCCTGAGGGCCCTTCTGAAGAAATCAGGGTTCCTGTGGATGTTTAAATCCCACTATTTGCCCAAGATTGGTCATACCTACAGCTGCAGGGATGTATGCATGAGGAGGTGGGGTGGGGTCATTTTAATGCCTGGGAAAGGAGTCCCAGACCCAAAAACTCTGCCCAGGGCGCATCTGGAGCCTTCCATACCCCTGCTACCACCTGTACAGTTGCCAGCTGGGTTCTGGTGATGGGTCATAGAACCTACAGGGTTCTGAAGCTCCTCATCCTGTGGACCTTTGCCATGCCCTCCTGCTAGGGCAGAGATACTCATACAGTGCCAGAGCAGGAAGGCCTCCAAAGAACAGCCAGATCCCCTTTCCAGTCCCAATTCCATCACTTTCCAGAGGGAAAAACCAGGGCCATCGAGGAGAAAGGATTGCCCGAGGTCTCACAACCACTCAGTGAGAGAGCTGGGCTGAGTACCCAGGTGGCTGGCCCTCAGGTAACTGAGATTTCACTCCCTAGGGACAAGAAGGGAAAGAAAAGGGACATTTTGCACCTCTGGGTACATCAGAATATGGAGGCAATACAGGGTTTAAAAGGCATATTTAGTGATGGAAATGTTCTAAAAAATGATTGTGGTGATGGTTTTACTACTCTACGTATTTCCTAAAACTCACTTAATTGAACACCTACAATTTATAATATCTACATTAAACCTCAATAAACCTATTTTAAAAACCCAAAGGCATTATAACATCTTTTTGGAAAATAAATAAATAAATAAATAAACCTGTATTTTCCCAGTACAAACTGCTGGAAGTGAACGCTTGCATTAATATTTTTGTCCAGGGAGATGTGGGTTTAAAAAGCCCCACCAGGGCCTCCCTGGGGTAGACACTATTGTGAGTGAAACAAGCTATCATTTGTCTACAGCTGCCCCCTCTCTGTCTTCAAGCAGCTCACAGTTGGGAGGGAGATAAAGTGCAAACAGAAGTATCAGGACTGCCAGGAATATCCAGGGTGACAGGGATCGTTGTTGCCAGAAAGAACGGACCATGTACCAGAGACTCCAGATTGGGAAGAGGAACAGGCATGAGACAGAGGCCCAGGACCTGGAGCCCAGTCTCCAACCTCCAACCAAGCACAGAGAGTGCCAGCCACCACATCAGCCCCCTCTAGCTAGCTGCCTTGGGGGCTGTGCGGCTGGGCCTTCCCCTGCTGCCTTCCCTCTATCCCTTCTTCAACTTGATCCATTACCTTCTGTTTACAGCCTCTTCAGACAGTTTTCCTTGGCTTGATGCCAAACCAATTTGAATTAATTTTCCAAGCATGACCCTGTGAGTCACTATATTAAATGCCTTCCAGATAGTTCTCATTGCTGCATACACACAGTGCATTTGGCCAGCCATCTGCAATCACAATGAGGTGCCCAGCCCATCGGTGCAGCACCCAGCGCCAGTGACAACAGGCCCAATAATGATGCTGATGCAGTCCGGGTGCAGACAGACCTACAGCAGGCATTCTTCTGAGGCTTCTTGGACATTTAAAGAGATAGGTCAGCTAACGAAGGACTGCCCAATGATTGGC
>NW_024343579.1:111560-174078 GCF_902729225.1 Pteropus medius
TAACATATGTCACATACTATACGATTCACCCACAATTCAATGCTTTTGTTTTTATATTCACCAGGTTGTACAACGATCACCACAGTCAATTTTACAACACTTCTTTCACCCCCAAAAGAAACCTCGTATCCTTTAGCTCTTGTTCCTCTCCCTCTCCATCCCATCGGTCCCTGGCAACCACTGATCTACTTTCTGTCTCTATAGATTTCTCTGGTCTGGACTTTCATATGAATGGAATATGGGAACTTTAATGGTTAATTTTTCAAAACAAAAATTGCCCAGGGGCTGAAGAGCAGGATTTGGGGGAGGGGTCCTCAGTATGAAGAGTATGGTGGCCATAAAAGGAAAAGACCACAACTCCATCGTTGGAGGAGCATTCAAAGGTGGGCTGTGAAAGGGATCACCCCCCACTTCACTCAGTATGGACCAGCCCCAGCCTCTCCCCCAGGGAGGGCCCTGTCCCCACAGAGACTTACCCTTCTTTGTATCCCATCCCGCTGGTGTTGCCTGAAGCTGCTGCCCCCAAAAGGAGAGGAGAAGGAGGGCTACCTGTTTAATGCTCAGGAAGAGGCAGGAGGGAGCCCTGTTTTGTCCGTACCCCAGGAGGAGAAGAGCACATGCACACGTGCTCACGCACAGCCTCCACCTACTTAAAGAATCCCTTTCCTGAAGGGACCTGCCACGATGTTAATTTACAATCAGCCTCCTCTCTTCTCCTCCTTGCTGGAGCCAGTTGGCCTTTCTCCAGTTCACGAGAGCACTGCCGAAGACGTTGGCAGCCGCCTGGCAGTCGTCACCTGACCCACTGGGTAATCCATAAAACTGAAACTTCTCAAGGTTGGAGGCTTAGATCCCTGTGTGCGGCATGAACCCAGTCAAGGGCTCATCCAGGCCCTGCTTGCCCATCTCTAGTGACCCACTCCTCACTACCTGCCAAGGCAGCCCATTGCCTCTGAATAAAACCCTGTAGAAAATTCTCCCCAACATCCTCCTATGGCTCCTATTTTTACTACTCAGGCCTCAGGGAGAGAGTCTAACTTCCTTTCTCCTTTGTAGGCCTGAAGAAATTTGAAGACAGGTATCAGTCCCCCTCGAATCTTTTCTTGTCCAGGATGAGAAAAAGCCCCACACCACAATCGTAGTTAGAACAGCACTGCCTATATTTAAATTATACTTGCAATCCTCACAACACCCCTGTGAGGCAGCTGTGATCAGATGCATTTTACCAATAAAGAAACTGAGGCACAGAGAGGTACAGCAATGAGCCAAAGGACGTTCAGCTAGGAAGAGAGGGATTTGAGATTTGAACTCAGTTCCCTCTTACTGTGAAGCCTTTGCTTTTGACCTCTGCACCCACCACACACCCTCAGTACTGCCCATGCAATTTATTTTTAATAAGCTAGATTTCACATACCATGATTTTCATATGTCCCTTTTCAAGTGGACGATTTAGTGTTTTTTAGTGTATTCACAGTGTTATACAACCGTTGCCACTATGTAATTCCAGAACATTTTCATCACCACAAATGAACTCTCATGACCATTAAGCAGTCACACCCGGACCTACTCCAGGTGCTGACAACCACTAATCTTTGTTTCTTATGAATCTGCCTGTTCTGGACATTGCATATAAATGGAATCATATAATACGTGGCCCTTCGTGACTGGCTTCTTTCACTTAGTATGATGTGTTCACGGTTCATCTGTGTTGTAGCATGAATCAGAACTTCATTCCTTTTGATGGCTGAATAATATTTCACTGAATGACTGCATCGCAATTTGTTTATTCATTAATCTGTTGATGGATCTTTAGGTTGTTTCCATCTTTGGCTATTGTGAATAGTGCTGCAATGGACATTTGTGTACAAAGTATTTGTTTCAACATCTGTTTTCTTCTAATAGTTTTATAGTTTAAGCTCTTATATTTAGGTGTCTGATTCATTTAGAGTTAATTTCATATATGGTCAGAAGTAGGGATCCAAATTCACTCTTTTATATGAATATTCAGTTTTCCCAGAACCATTTATTGAAAAGACTATTCCTCCCCCAACCGAATTGTTATGGCATAATTGTAGAAAATCAACTGGCCATAAATGTGAGTTTATTTCTGAACTATATTCCATTGATCTATTAACCATTCTTATGCCTATGCAATTTTTTATTCAGGGCTATCAAAACAACATAAGGGCAGGAAGCATCCTCACCAGGGTGTATCCTTGCCAGGATGTATTTTTTGAAACATAAATGTTTTTAATTTTGATGACGTTCAATTTACCTATTTTTTCTTTGCTAGTTTGTGCTTTTGGTGTCATGTCTAGGAAACCATTGCCAAGGTCATAACAATTTACCTCTATGTTTTCGTGCAAGAATTTTATGCTTTTATAGTTGTAGCTCTCATATTTAAGTCTTTGATCCATTTTGAGTTAATGACAAAAACGACTGATTTGATTTACATTCTCTCTGGCTCAAAAGTCTCATTCGTTCAGGCTGCTGTTTTATTTTTAGTTTCCAAAGGTGAAGTTCAGTCAGTGCTCGTTCTGCTACAACTCGATCAAGAGGCTTTGGAGGGAAAAGCAAGACTTCATCAGCAGGGCCTGAGGAGACTCTCATCCCACCCTCACCCTTTGGAGGGAGGGGCCAAGCACAGGGATTTTTTAAAATGACCTCACACTCCCAGCCCCAGCCTCCTTACAAATGAAGAGACATAGGCTGGCTGAAGGTCACACACCTAACAGGTTCACAGCTGAACTTCAATTCATGTCTTCTGACTCCAATTCCATGCTATTTCTATTATGCTATGATGCCTGCCTTCGACGAAACAAATAAGAATCAGCAGAGGATAGAAGCCCAGTGGGGAGAGATGGAAATATGGTGAGTTCATAGCAGAGCACTCAATGGATGTCTGTTAGCAGTGACAGATTGGACATAGGAGAATTTCTGGGTCTTTTAGGAAAACCGGAGTAAATTTTGCTGCAGTGTGGGTAATTCATAAGAAAGAAAGCCCTGCAGAGAAAGCATAAAGGAGTTGAAACGATTTCACCTGTTCAAAAGACCGAAATAAATCAATGGTGCTATTCTAGTCTATGGCCGTTCTGTTTAGAGGCTATTGTACGCTTGCCCTGAGAACCAAACAAGCAAACAAAGTGAGCTTCCATCATGGTAGGAGAGATTCAAAATAGCTCCAATGAAGAGCTTCTAGGAGAGGAGTTGTTAATTGAGAAGCTTCCTTAGTGATGACCTTGAAATGGCCCATCAACTAGGACCCCTTTAGACTGACCTTCTTTCTCTCCTGGGGCAAAGACCCAGTCAGCCTTGAGCCAATGGTTACCAAACACCTAGCATGTGTACAGTGGTGTGCCTGGGACAGAAGGCACCAATCACTTCAGGCATCATTGGTGGAGAGCCTCTACACAAGAAAGTAGGAGATTTTACCTCATGGCATTTCCAAATGGGAAAGTCATCTACAGAAGACACAGGGCATTACACATAAAGGAATTCAGTCAGGCCAGTGTAGGCTGCAAAGTCTCCTCGTTCCCTCTTTCACAGTAGTCCTCTGACTCTGTATCAAATGCTTTATCTAAAAGGGAACTTCACTGCTGTCGGCTGAATAATGGACCTCCAAGGTGTCCACTCCTAAGCCCAGAACCAGTGACTATCTTACCTTACACAGCAAAATAGGCTTTGCAGTCAAGAACCTTGGGATGTAGAGTGTTTTGGATTACCCAGGTGTTCCCAATGTAATCACAAGAGGTCTTATAAGGGGGAGGCAGGAAGGTCAGAGTCAGAGAAAAAGATTGGAAGATGCTGTTTTTCTCTTTGAAGAGGAAGCTAAGCTAAGGAATTCAAGCAGCCTCTAAAAGCTAGAATTGGCAGGGGAACTGATTCTTCTCTAGAGTCTTCAGAAGAAATGCAGCCCTGCTCATACCTTAGTTTTAAGATTTTTGATATCCAGAACTATAAGATAATAAATTCGTATCTTTCAAAGTCACTAAGTTTGCCGTAATTTGCCACAGCGCCCATAGGATACTAAAGCGTTTACTAAGCTGAAGGCCAGCCTTAAAACTATGGAACAGAACACCAATTATCTTTAAAAACTAAGTCCAGGTCATTTAGTAAATGTAGATTTCCTTGTTGCATGTCAACTGAATCCAAGTCATAATTTAAAAATATGGATGGGGTAAACCCAAATTAATTAAACAAAACAACCATGTAATAACAAGATAGTTTAGGGTGAGACCTTCATACAAGCATAGCTGAATGGAAACTATATACTCTCTCTCTCTCTCTCTCTCTCTCTCTCTCTCTCTCTATATATATATATATATATATATGTATATATATATACCTACACACACACACACATACACACACACATATATATACACACATATATGTATATATATTATACATATACTATGTACAGATAGCAAGAGTTTTAGCATGTTTTTAAACAGCCTTATTGAGATATAATTTACATACCATACAATTCACCTATTTAAAGTGTAAAATTCAATGGTTTTTAGTGTATTCACAGAGTTGTGCAACCACCACTATAGTCAATTTTAGAGTATTTTTATCACCCTCAAAAAGAAACCCTATACCTTTTAGCTATCATTGCCCTTTACTTCCACTCCATCCTCCCATCCCTAAGCAACTAATCTGCTTTCTGCCTCTATAGATTTTCTGGTTATGAACTTTCATAGGACTGGAATCATGCCACATGTATGTGGTCTTTTGAGTCTGCCTTCTTTCAAGTAACATGAAGTTTTCAAGGTTCACTCATGTTATAGCTTGGATCAGTACTTCATTCCTTTTATGGCCAAATAATATTCCATTGTATCAATTGAACACAGTTTACTTATCCATTCATCTGTTGATGGGCATTTAGGTTGTTTCTGCCTTTTGGCTATTATGAATAACACTGCTATAAACATTAGTGTACAGGTTTCACTTGATCAAAGTTTGGGGCAGAGGAGTACCTACCATCACTAACAGCCCCTTCCAGCTTGACCTGATAGAATGAAGTCAGCCAGAGGATTGATTATTCCATGGTGTCTGGAACTGTACACATTTCTTCATCTGTTGTCAGCCAAGATGGAATTTTAAATGTGCAGGACCTGCAAGTGGTTGCTTCCTATCCCAATGTTCTAGCTAGCAGAAGAAAGAGAAATACAGTGGACACTGAATGGGGGGAATAGTCAGCTTTGTCTCTAAGCAGCAAGAAATTGCCAAGACTGTTTGGAATGTATTATGGGTTGAATCATATCCCCAAAAAAGATATGTTGGAGTCCTAATTCCTGATACCTGTTAATGTGACCGTATTTGGAAACAAGGTCTTTGCAAACGTAATCAAGTTAAAGTGAGTTTATACTGGATTAGGGTGGGCCCTAAATCCAACAAACTGGTGTCTTTGTAAGAAGGCTATATGAAAACAGGGGGAGCGATTGGAGTGATGCATCTACAAGTCAAGGAACACCAAAGATTGATGGTAACTACCAAAAACTAGGAAAGAGGCCTGCAACAGATCCTTCCTTAGAGGGAGCATAACCTTAAGTGAATGTTTGGTGAATGAATAAGCAAATATAGCTCAGACTTTAAGACAAGCATAGTTGAGGGCACAAAGTAGAAACTCATAAAAGCTTGATGGTTGCTAGACAAGCCAAGAGATACCTGGGGAAAAGCCACGGGATCAGGAGTTCATTTCTTGGAGTAGATCCTACAGAGTAGGTTTGTTAAGACAATGAAAGAATAATACTCCTTTTGACCACATTCTACCCTTGACAGGTAAGGCAGATGGCACTGTCAGATGCATGGGTAGAGTTGGGCAGGACTGGCTCTACCTGGAACCTCAGTCTAAGGGAGCAGGATCCTGTACACTGAGAAGCTGGTCTGCTGAGACTGAAGAGAGTGGCCTTCTATTATTCCATGGTATATTCCAGAAAGTTCCAGAACAGCCAGGGCATGATACAAAAAGGAATTCAGTCAGGCCATTGTAGGCTGTCCTTGGCAAGAAGCAAAGGACATTGAACACGTTGCTCCTGAGCCTAGACATCTGTGACTACAGTAACTTCTCAAAGTATATAACATCAGAGGAGTTGTATTCATTTCCTTGGCTCTGTAACAACTTATCACCACCTTGGTGGCTTCAAAAAACATTTATTTATTCTCTTACATTTCTGTAAATCAGAGGTCCAAAATCAGTTTCATTTGGTCAAAGCCAATGTGTTGGCTGAGCTGCCTTCCTTCAGGAGGCTTTAGCGGAAAATCTGTTGCCTTCTCTGGTATCTAGAGCTGCATTCCTTGTGTTTCTTGGTTCGTGGGCCCTGCTTCCATCTTCAAAAGCCAGCAGCAGAGCATCTTACTTCAGTGGTCACATTGCCCCTGTGGGCAATGCTCCTCTGCTCCCCTCTTATGAGGACACTTATGATTATATTTAGAGCCCAGCTGGATAATCTAGGATAATCTCATTTCAGGATTTTTAACTAAATCACATCTGCAAAGTCTCTTTTGCTATATAAGGTAACATTCATGGGTTTTCAGAACTGGGATTCAGATTTCTTTTGTGGGTCGTCATTCAGCCTCCCACAGGAATGGAGGTGAAAATGTTTGCCTGTGGGTTTGGAATTTACATCAGCAAACCCAAACTTTCTCCCTTAAATAGCAATGAGAGAGATTCCAGGGTCTCTTAAGAGGTTCCCTTTCTACTGGTCTGCATTACAATGACACTAATACTCTCATGCTCCCAGGTGGAGGGGGAGCAGCCACCTGGTGGATCTAGAGTTAACTATAGATCCACATTCCCTGGTTCTTGTTTGTAGGCCACCTGCTTTTCTTTGCTGATGTATCATGGCACTTTCCAGCCTTTATGTATGCAATTGGATGTATTACAGACAGCAGAGCGGGGCACATCCATTTCCTTAAGGAAGGTCTCCCTCTCAACACCTAAACTTCTTCTAAGGGCATAGTGGCATGCCAGCCTACCAACTGGTCTCCTTGATGAACATCCTGCCCCCTCACTCCCCCTCAGTGAACTTCCTTAATACCCATGTCTTCTCATATCACACCTGATAAGGCCTTCAGTGGCTCCTCATCGCTGACAGAAAGATCAAATTTGATGGTTCCCACTTGACTTCAAAACATTCCATGATCAAACTTTGTAGGTGGGTCAGCCCCATATCCATCAACACCTCCCTTTACTACCTGGAGCCATCACACCTACCTCCCTAGACTACTTTTGTCTCCCATTGGGATGCATTTTTTTTATTGAGATAAAATTCACATCCAATAAAATTTACCATTTAAAAAACTCTGACACATGGTGCAACATGATGAACCTTGAAAAGATTATGCTCATTGAAAGAAGTCAGACACAAAAGGACAAACATATGATTCCATTTACGTGAGGAACCTAAAATAGCGAAAGCTATAGACATAGAAAGTAGAGATTACCAGGGACTTTGGGAAGGGTGGTAACAGGAAGTTATTATTTATTGGGTATAGAATTTCAGTTTGGAAAGATGAAAAGTTATGGAGATGGATAACGGTGATGCTTGCATAACAATGTGAATATACTTAGCGCCATTGAATTGTACCCTTAAAAATGGTTAAAAGGTAAATTTTATATTATGGATATTTTGCCACAATAAAAAAATGTTTTAAGACAAAATCTACTACTTTAACCCTTTTAGAGTATACTATCAGTGATTTTCAGTATGTTTATAGAACTGTGAAATCATCATCATCAATTTTAGAATGTTCATCACTCCATGAAGAAACCTCTCACTCGTTAAGCATTCATTTCACATCCCCCTCCCCCTAGCCCCTGACAACCATGAATGTGCTTTCTGTCTCTATGGGTTTTCCTATTTTGCGCAATTAATATAAACAGAATCACATAATATGTAACCTTTTGTGTCTGGCTCCTTTTGCTTAGCATAATGATTTCAAGGTTCATCCATGTTGTAGTATATGTCAATACTTCATTCCTTTTTTATGGCTTAATAATATTCCATTGTATAGATAGAATACGTTCTCTCCATTCATCACTTGATGGACATTTGAGTTATTTTTACTTTGGCTATTATGAATAATGCTGCTATGAACATCCATGTACAAGTCTTTGTGTGGACTTTATGTTTTCATTTCTCTTGAATAGATACCTAGTGATGCATTTGCTGGGTCATGTGGTTTATCAAGATGCAACTTGCAGTAGTATCCAGTGCATTAACTGTGCAGCTCTATGCTGATGGAGGATGTAGGCAGCCTAGAAAACAGAAAACCAAAGGCAATTGAAAGAATCTGCTTTTTAGCTCATATTTCCCTTTCTTTCCCTTCCCTACACTGCTACTGGGGCTGTCACTGTGTCATAAAATTCACAATTTGAATTTCACCTCCCTCCAGAGCCATGAAATAACCCCCAAAACAGATTTCAGATGTACCTAGGTGGTGGTCAACTGGTTGATCTGGAATTGACTTTGGCAGTTGTCTTTCTAATCATCACTTTAGACTAGAAAACCTTTGCCTTCAGACCTCTTAATCCAAAATCTAAAATCAACCTGTGAAAGTGCTGCCCCAGAGATGCCCTATATGGTGAGAATATGTCCACATTTAATGCACAAATAACTATTCTGTTATTGACTGTTCCTCACCTAAATCCAATTAAGTGAATCTCTTTGAAGACATACCACCTACAGGTCAGAGTAGTTCAAAATCGGTTGAATTCTTTCCAAGTACAGCCTGTGACAATGTCTTCATTTTTTACAATATTTGCCCTTTGAAACAGGCTTGGAGCTTGTGTGTTTAAAGGGGGGAGTGGGATTTAGAGAATGTCAAGCAAGCTAAATGATTTGTGTTGGTTCGTTCTGTTCTGTGCCCATGAATAGCATTTGATTCATGGACTGCAAATGGAATGTTGTACAGGATGGGCTCATCATGAGAAACAGCAGAATTAGAGTCGGAACACTCACTAAACTTCACTCTCTCTCCAAACCAGATGGGCAAGCCAAACTGAAAATAAGCACAAATCTTCTAATAAGGGTAATATCATTTGTACTTCTAAACAGCACACACGAAATACACTAAGAGAAGTAGCATCACTTGTAAATTACAAGCATTAACTTACTAACAATGAACAATTATCAACTCTTCAAATGCTAGGCTCCATATGAGAGAGTCAAGTTGTCCCTCTGTTGGGTCAATAGCTGGTCCTGCCTGTGGTCTCTTTACAAGTGGGGTGATGATTAAAAACCGTTCTGAAAACCCTGCTGCTGTTTAAAAACCATTCTGCTTGATTCGAACTTGGCAGAAGAACCTGGCACAAATGAAAGGCCTCTTTAGAGCCAGAAGGTCAGGACAGCAGGCGAAGTCCCCAAGGAGCCAGTGAACAACCACAGTCCAGGAAGCCACACCACCCACAACTCTGCAGGAAGGCAGGAAGCCTGGTTTACATTGCCGATGCCTTGTGATGTGACCTTGGACAAGTCCCTTCCTCTCTCTGGGCCTCAGTCTCTTCACCTATATATGAGGGGCCACTGAACCAGATGACACCAAAGGAAAGAGCCTTCTGCATGATTAACTGAACTTGGAAAACTTCCCATGTACCTTTTATTACTGATCTGAATGAAGAACTCTGTAAAATCATGGATCACAATTAAAAGTTGGAATTTTATTTTTAAGAGATGAAGAGGCACACTGAGAAAAGCACTTTAGGATGGGCTGGGCCCCAATTCAGCATCTAGACCTTTGTCTTGATCTAGGAAGAATCCTAGAAATGTTTTCAGTATGTTTATTTTCCCCATTCACCCATCCATTCTTTTTCTAAAGACAAGATAACAACTAAAAGCTCCTAGCAGAAGCTCTCTCACAGCTCCACTCTTTCAGCTTGGCATCACAGGGCAAGAATGCAAAGGTGGGCAGAAAAATCTCCATACATTCAACTTGGCCACAGGCAGGATGTGGCAGAGCCTCAAAGGTATGTCTCAAATGTGGGCTTAAATTAAACAGAGGACCTGCCAAATCCTCTGTTTACTTTGCTCTAGCAGTTCTGGAAACTGGCCTTTCATTATTGTCCTGGCCCAAACCTGATGGGGGAGGTGAGTGTCATAAGGTCTCCAGGGTGGAAGGGACATCAAAGAAGGACTAGAGAACCAGGCCTAAGCATTCCCAAGAGGCCAGCCAGCTCTTCCATCTTGAAGTTGTTTTGTGTCTTAGAAAGTTCCAGAATCCATCACCCTACAGCTTGTCCCCTTTACCTTTGTTTCCACAAGTTGAGGCCGCACATAACAGATCAAATCTTCTATGAACTCACTAGAGGTTTCTCCCTCATCACCCTCTCCCTTTAATCTCTTAAAAGTCCTCTTTTTCTCTTGCCTAAACACTCCCCAAGACTATTCCTTATATGAAAATCCTGTTTCCTTTGACAGCCCGATCGCTAGTTCCTGGAGCAAGTCCAGCTCGTTAATGTCTCAGAGAGGTTACTGGTAGCCAGAATAGGGCATGTGTCCAAGCACTGCGGGCTGACCAGGCCATAGTAGGACTGTCACCTCCCTCCTCTAGATCAGCACAAGGCCCCTTGAAAGGGTATAGGGAAAAGAAATGTCAAAATATTTCTGTTGTGATTCAGAAAACATCGATAACCCAGATGTTTTTCTTATTGTGCCTCTTTCCCTTCCCATTTGCTTAGCTAAAATAATAACAGTTAAATCAAAACAACAGCTACTTCTCTTGAGAGCTTACTGTTCTGTGCACTTTCCATGTGTGTTAATGTGTTTTTCACAAGCCTCTTAGTCCACGGTACTCTATTATAGCATCTGGACTAAGACAACGTTCCCAGCTGCAATGTATGAGGGTTCCAATTTCTCCATTCCCTCACCAACACTTATCTCCATCCACCTTTTTGATTAGAGCCTCCCCAGTGGTTGTGAAGTGGGATCTCATTGTGGCCTATTGGGCCACATACTGGGACAACGCCCCCAGGTTGGAGGAGAGCTGAGGAGAGGGCCCTGGAGAGGAGATGAATCTTTCAGGATTTGTTGCAGATGGTCAGACATTCCAGAAGGGGAGGTTGCCTGAACTGAGCCCCTGAGGCGTCTATACACCTATTTCATTTTGTAAATAAACAAATTGTTCCATACCACAAGTGCGGTATCGGTGTCACAAGAATTATGAGCTTGGGGTCACATGGGTGGGACAGCTAGAACCCCACTCTCAGGAGCTTGGTTTTATCTTGAAGACAAGTTGCCATGTGTAAACTGTTTTAGGACAGTCACCCTGACTACCTTGCAGAGCATAGGTTCCTGGGGGTAGCAATGGAGGCAGTGGGACCAGAGAGCAGTTGGTTCAATAATCCTGATGAGAGAGGGGAACAGCTGGAATCATCAGGGCAGAGACTGTGGTGGCAGCGAGGATGAAGCAGTCCCAGAAGACACATTGAGCAGATCTCTGAGTGGGGAACTTTCACTCAGTTCTTTCACAACTTTTCACCACAGAAAAATAGTCTTGGAAAAATTCAAAGGTCAGAGTTTCCAAAGGAAAATTCTTACAGATGACAGAGGGAGGGCTACTGACCTTCCCATGCTGTGTGCCCAGAACCACCTCCTACCCCTGACCCCTCTGCCAGAGTGTGATGGAACGAGTGAAGTTGGCAGAGGAAGGAGATACCCAAGTGCCAGGACCACCAAATATTTAGATGCGCCCCTCCTCTTTTCCAAGCCAACCTGACTAACGTTCATTTCATACTAATTATATGCACTGCAGAGAGAAACTCAAAGTAAGATACGTCCCTGGCTGCCAGAAGCTTTCTTTTTAGATAAAATCAACATCAAAGTATATGTGAAAAATAATATAATATGGAAATGCCCATCCAAGGCAGTAACAGATGATTCCTTGTTAAATAGACAGATAAGGTTTGACCTCAAAAGGCTTTGAGAAAGAGGTGCATGCTGACCTTGAGTTTAGGGGACATTAGCATTTGGATACCAGGATAAAGAGGCTAAGGGGAGCACAGTGGGTAACAGAAACCTCATAAGAAAAGGCAAGGGACAGTGAGATCACCTGTTGGGCCAGACGTACTAAGGCAGAGCCGGCTGGGCATTGACCGCCCGCAAAGCCATGTGGCCTGATTGTGAAGGCAGTTGGGACCCAGAGTAACATTTTATCCAAGGGAAGGCATGACTGGGGGGAGGGGTGGATGCTCTCAGAGAGCATCGGTCAGTCAGCAGAGTTAATCAATCTGCCTTCTGAGAACAATCCTGGGACTCCATCAGAGTGCAGCCAGAGTGCATGGAGGAGCAATATGGTAAACGTCACCTTCGGAGTCCTGTTAGAACAGGACAGAGGCCAGAAAGGAGTGACAGGAAGGGTGATGACAAACGGGCTCGATGTAGAGGATGATAAAGAGTTGTAAGAACAAGAAAAGGGATGCAGGTACATGAAAACCTCTTTCTCTTAGGACTCTGCCTGAGCAGAAAAGAAAGGATAAAACTCTGGAGAGAGAACCATCTTCAAGAAGTACTGCACAGAGAAGCTTCAGCAAGCAGGCATGCCAGTGAGGCTGGTCGCAAAGTCATCCCAGTAACTTTTCAGAGGTATTCATGAGGAGGCAAGGCAAGGCACCAGGAGCTCTGTCCAGCTAGCTGTCCTACATTCAAAAGTTTTTAATTTTGATGATGTTCAATTTATTTATTTTTTCTTTGGTTGCCTGTACTTGTAATATCAGAGCCATGAAGTCATTGCCAAATCCAACATCATGAAGATTATTGTCCAAAGTTTTCTTCTAAGAATTTTATAGCTTAAGCTCTTAAGTTTAGGTCTTTGATCCATTTTGAGGTAATATTTGTATATTGTATAAAGTAAGGGTCATGTGGGGTTTTTGTATGTCTTTCTTTTCTGTCTATGAGAACTAAGGAATTAAAATGATCCAGTACTAGGCATTGGTTCCTAAGGCACTAGGTAACTAGCTAAGGGGATAACTGGTCTCATGACAGAAGAGTGAGTTTCAGCTTCCTTATCTGTAGACTGAAAATAATAATTTTGAGTGTATCCTCAAAATTCGTGTCTACCAGGAACCTCAGAATGCGACCTTATTTGGAAATATAGTTTTTGCAAATATAATTAAGTTAATTAATTGTAATTAATTAAGTTAAGGATCTCCAGATGAGATCATACTGTATTTAGCATGAGCCCTAAATCTAATGGCTGGTGTCCTTATAAGATGACCATGCAAAAATAGAGGCAGAGATTGAAGTGATGCACCTACAACCGAAGTAACACCAAGGATTGCCTTCCAGAAGCTAGAAGAGGCAAGGGAAGACCTTCCCCCTAGAGGCTTCAGAGGGAACATAGTCCTACCAAATCTTCGGTTGTTTAAATTCTTGCTTCCAGAACTGTGAGAGAATAAAATTTGAGTTGTTTAAGCCACCAAAGTTTGTGGTAATTTGTTACAGCAGCCACAGGAGACTAATAGCCTCCTTCATGGAGTATCAAAATTATTAAATATGATCTTAGTCAAGTGTATATCACAGTGTTGGGTACATTGCCCAAGACCTCTCAAGATGTTCTTCTCATCTTGGGTCCCACTCACAGCTGCCCATATCCACAACACAAAGCAGACCCAGTCAATATCTGCCAATGTGTCCTTCCCAGCTCCCCAACTTCTCTGAGACTTTGTCAGCTTAAATAGCAGGCACTTGGCACATCCATCTTACTAGAGGGAAAGTGGTTGTCTGGTTTTGAGTTTGAATGCTGGGTAAGCCACTGACTTGCTGGGCAACCTGGCTAAAGTCACTTTTCCTCTGAAGATTTACGTTGTCTATAAAATTGGGTAATAATAGAAATGGCACTCTTCTCATTGTGCTGCTGGAAGGACTTGACAATGTGATGCTTGGCAATATGATCATCAAGGAACTCAAAACTACAAGGGACTCGGCGATAGTCTTGTCTCATTTTACAGAGAAAAACAAGGCCTAGAGGAGAATGACCTGCCAAAGCCTCAAAGTAAGCTTCTAATGCCTCCTACCACCATGGACATCCATATGAGGAGGCGGAAGTGTCCCAGCTTCCAAACATGGGGCACCACAGATCCACCCCAATGGGGCTTCCCCAAGCTCCACAGAGATAGCCCCAAGAGAGAGTGGGTTTCCAGCCGTCAAATGAAGAAATTATTCCAGGCAGTAGAGTATGGTCAATTGTGCCGACTGCTACTAAAAGAGCAAGTAATGAGAGGATTTAGAATGGATGAAAGCAGGGCTGGCAAACTTTTCCTGTAAAGAACCAGATAGTAAATTTGTTCAGCTTTGGGGATCGTATAGTCTCTGTCAAAACTGCTTAACTCTGCCCTGGTAGCACAAAAGTAGTTACAGACAATAGGTGGGTAAATGGGCATGGATGTGCGCCAATGACACTTTTTTTTAGGGACACCAAAATTCGAATGTTACATCACTACGTGTGTCACAAAATATTCTTCTTTTAAAATTTTCTCAACCATTCTTAGCTAACAGACCATATAAAACAGGCGGTGGGTGAGACTTGGCCCACCGGCTGTAGTTTGCCTAGTTATGGTTTCAGTCGGTATTTCTCAGCTTAGCTGTGCATTAGAATCACCAGGGGAGCCTTTAGAAAAATGCTAGTGCCTTATCCTACCCCAGTATATCACATCTCAAGAAGTGAGGTCTGACAGGGGTCTTTTTCAAAGCTTCCCTAATACCCCGTAATTCAGGTATAGACCCAAGTGAAGGAAAACATATCCACACAACAACTTTTACATGTATGTTCATAGCAGCGTTAATCACAGTAGCCTTAAACTGGAAACAATTCCAATGTCCATCTATTGATGAATGAATAAACAAAATGTGGTCTATCCATACAGTGGAATATTATTTAACTGTAAAAAGCAATGAGGATCATGCTACAACATGGATGAGCCTTAAAAACATTATGCTGAGTGGAAGAAACCAGACACAAAATGCCACATAGAGTATGATTTTCTTGTATGAAATTTCCAGGCAAATCCATAGAGACAGGAAGCAGATTACTGGTTGCCAGAGGCTGGGAGAAGGGAAATAGGGAGTGACTGCTAAGGGGCGCAAGGTTTCCTTTTGGGATGATGGAAATATTCTGGAAGTGAATAGAGGTGCAAGGCATGCAACACTGTGAGTATACTGAATGCCACAAAACTGTACGCTTTAAAAGGCTGAATTTTATTTTATGTGGATTTTACCTTAATTTATAAAGGAAAAAAAAAAGGCTTCTCCAATGATTCTATCATGTCACCAGGCCTGAAAACCAGGGGCCCAGTGGGAGGAGACAGCAAATTTCAAACCAGCAGGCCCAGTTCTAAGGCGGAGTCCAGAGGCCGTAGGAGTAGAAAGAATGAGCCCCTCACCCTTCCTGGGTTGGGAGGGGGCAGTATGTTCTAGTAAGGCCTGAGGGTTAAACTGGAGCCAGTCAGGTAGAGAAGGGAAGGAAGGTCATTGCACGCAATGGGGATATGTAGGAAAATCTGCCAGCACAAAGCAGTGTGGTGAGCTCAGGCCAGGGCATGTAGGGCCTTGCAGACCATGAACAGTTTTTTTAATATATATATTTTTTCGATTATATTTGACATTCAATATTATATTAGTTTCAGGTGTACAGCATAGTCAGGAATGTGGATTTGCTATGAGTGAGATGGAGAGCCTTTAACATGAGATTGTGGATTTTTAAAATTTGAATATATTTTCTTTTACTTTTTAATTGCAGTTGACATACAATGTTATATGTTTTAGATGCACAACATAGTTATTAGACACATATATTTCACAAAGCGATCACCCTGATAAATCTAATACCCATCTGACACGTATAGACTTATTACATTATTGACTATATTCCTTATGTTATACTTCACATCCTCATGACTATTTTGTAACCACCAATTTGTACTTTCTTAATCCTTTCCTCTTTTTCACTCGTCTTCCCCAACCCCCTCCCATCTGGCAACCATCAGTTTGTACACTGTATCTGTGAGTTTCTTTCTGTATTGTTTCTTTATTTTGTTCTTTAGATTCCCCATGTAAGTGAAACCATATGCCATTTGTCTTTCTCTGTCTGACTTACTCCGCTCAGCACAATACCCTCTAGGTCCATCCGTGTTGAAGATGGCAAGATTTCATCCTTAATTATGGCTGAGTAATCTTCCATTTTATATATGTACCACCTATTCTTTATCCATTTATCTACTGATGGACACTTAGGTTGCATCTACACCTTGGCTATTGTAAATAATGTTGCAGTGAACGTAGGAGGGTATATGACTTTTTGAGTTAATGTTTTGTTTTGGTTTGGTTTGGTTTCAGATAAATACCCAGAAGTGGGATTACTGGACCTTCTTTGTCTCTTGTTACCACCTTTGTTTTAAAATCTATTTTGTCTGGTATAAGTATTGCTGCCAAAGCTTTTCATTTGTTTGTTTCCTTTTTCCATCCCTTTACTTTCAGTCTGTGTATGCCTGTTGATCTGAAGTGAATCTTTGGTAGGCAGTATATGTAAGGATCTTGTTTTCAGCCATCCTATCTCTTTTGATTGGAGCATTTGATCCAATTACATTTAAACTGATTGTTGATATATATGTAGTTATTGCCATTTTATTATTCATATTTTTATCTTATTTTTCTTCTTCTTAAAGAAGTCCTTTTAACATTTCTTATAATACCAGCTTGGTGGTGATAAACTCCTTTAGCTTTTTCTTGTCTGGGAAGCTCTTTATCTGTCCTGGGAAGCTCTTTATCTTTATCTGTCCTATCTAAATGTTAGCTTTGCTGGGTAGAGTAATCTTGGTTGTAGGCCCTTGAGTTTCATCACTTTGAATGTTTTGTACCAATCCCTTCTGGCCTGAAGTTTCTGCCGAGAAATCAGCTGGCAATCTTATGGGAGCTCTCTTATAGGTAACTGTTTCTCTCTTGCTGCTTTTAAGATTCTCTCCTTGTCTTTAACCTTTAGCATATTAATTATGATGTGTCTTGTGTGGGCTTCTTTGGGTTCCTCTTGTTTGGGACTCTGCACTTCCTGGGCTTGTATGTCTGTTTCTTTCACCAGGTTAGGGAAGTTTTCCATTATTTTTTCAAGTAGGTTTCCATTCCTTGCTCTTCTCCCTCTGGTACCCCTATGACACTTGATGTTGTCCCAGAGGCCCCTTAAACCATCCTTATTTTTTTGTATTTTTTTTCTCGTTGCTATTCTGATTGGATGTTTTCTGCTACCTTATATTCCAAATCACTGATTTGATCCTCTGGTTCATTTAATCTACTGTTGATTCCCTCTGATGTGTTGTTTATTTCAGTTACTGGATTCTTTATTTCTGACCGGTTCTTTTCTATATTTTATATCTCCATTTTGAAGTTCCTTATCTCTTTGTCAAAGTTCTCACTGAGATCATTGAGCATCCTTATAACCAGCGTTTTGAACTCTGCATCTGGTAGATTGCTTGTCTCCATTTTATTAGTTCTTTTTTTTTTTTTTGGAGATTTGTTCTGTTCTTTTATTTGGGGCATGTTTCTTTGTTTTCTCATTTTGGCTACTCCCCTATTTTTTATTTGTTTGTTTGTTTGTTTCTATGTATTAAGTAGAGATGCTATGTCTCCCGGTCTTAGTAGAGTGGCCTTATATAGTAAGGGTTCTGTGGGGCCCAGTGGCACGGTCTCCCTGGTCACCTGAACCAAGTTCTCCAGGAGTGTCCCATGAGTGGGTTGTGTATGACCTCCTGTCATAATTGAGTCTTGCTTGCTGTTGGCACGTAGGAGGGATTGACCCTCAGGCTGATTGGTTGTGAGGATTGACTGTGAGTACAGTGGAGGAGCTGTTGTGCAGGGGCTGACCCTATGGAGCAGGATTCACTTTATCAGGACTCCAGTGCCTGCTGAATCTACCCTTTGGGTGTGTCATTTGTGGTGGTGCTTGGGTGGTGCTCTGGTATGGTCTGAAGCTGGCCACTACTGAGTATGTTGGTTTTGAGGCCTCTTGGGGAGCAGTGCCCTGGTGCAGGCCAAGGTCAGCCGTTGCTTGTGCCCAGCCTAGGGCCACTTGCTATGAGCTACAAAGTGATCTGCAGATGGTTGCCACTTGTGCTGGGCTTGGAGTTGCCTGGGAAAGCTAAGCTGTGAACTGAGGCTGGATGCTGCTAGTATTGGGTTTGGGGCTGCTTAGCAAGAAGTATAGGGCACGCTGAGGCCAGATGCTGCTTGTTTGGGGTTTGTGGACCTTTGAGAAATTTTAGGAAAGTTTGCAGCATGAGCCAAGACAAGCCATGGGAATGAAAAGGCACCAGAAGTGGCTTGGGTGAGCATGCAAGTTGGGTGGGTTGGGAGTCTCAGGGAATCATCAGGGTGGGGACAATTGTGGGGACAATTCTGTCTGGGAGAAAGCTGCCCCTCCAGCCATCACCCTGAAGCCAGACAACTCAGTTCCTCCCCATATGTCCCTGGTACCTTTCAAGCTGCTGCCTCAGTGCTGGAGCTCAGAGTGACTGAGTCTGTCAGTGGGTAAATTTGTGTGTGGGCCCTTTAAGAGAAACACCTGGGACTCCAGCAGCCCTCTGTCTCACTCAGCTACAGTCTCCGCTGGTTTTCACAGCCAGAAGTTGTGGGGACTTCTCTTCCCCACACTGAAACCGTGGGCTTGGGAGCCTGGTATGGGGCTAGGTCCCCTTGCTCCTCATTTGTTACCTCCATAGCCTAGTTATCCCTCCTGATTTTTAACTACCACATGTGGGGGCGGGGGTGGGACTGGCCTGTTCTGCATCTTCACCCATTCTACCAGTCTCCATGTGGTTTTTTCTGTATGTCCTTAGTTGTAGGACTTCTGTTCAGTTAGACTTCAGGTGATTTTCAGTGATGGTTGTTCTGTAGTTTAGTTGTAACTTTGAAGTAGTTGTGGATGGAGGCAAGCACAGGATTTACCTACTTTGCCCTCTTGACTGGAAGCTCAAGATTGATTGAATTTAAGCAGGGGAACAACATGATCTGATTTACTTTTCAAGAGGTTCACTCTGGCTGCTGGCTGGAGGCAGCTGTGCAGTTTATTCAGGACAGAGATCGGTGCACACATCCAAGGCTGTTTAGAAGGCAGAGTTTTTAGGACTTGTTAATGGAGTGTATGAGACCAGGAGAGGAGCCAAAACTGCCTCCTAGGTTTGAGGCCCCAGTAACTGGGAGATAAGTGGCGTCATTTACTGAGATGGGTACCATGCGGAGGAGTGGCAGGGTGATTTGGCAGCAAGGATGGACCATTCTGTTTTGGACATTGCAATGTCTCTGAAAAAATCATTAGAGAACGTAGAACATTCATTTGAATGTCGGTATCTGGGTTCACAGGAGAAGCGGGGTTGAATAGGTTAAGTTGGTAGAATCTGCATGTAGGCGTGAATGAGATGGCCCAGGGAGAGAGGTTAGAGTGAGGAGAAGAGAGGACCTGGCAGAAAGCACAGCATGAGCAGAAGCAGAGGCAGGAAAGAGCACCAAGGTTTGGGGAACAGCGAGTGCTCTGGTGAGGCTGGAAGTTGGGGCCAGGAGTGGTGGGAGGGAGATGGTTAGAGATGTCATCTGGGGCCAAGTCCTTCAGGGCCTTGAATGCTGAGTTCAGGAGCTTAGACTCGATCCCAGGAACAATGGGAAGAAGGCACTGGTCAGGTGGGTGGGGGGAGTTGAGCAGAGTAGGGCTGTGGTCCAACTTGACACTTCCAGAAGATCCTTCTTCCTCTGGTGTGAAGAGTGGACAGGAGAGCTGGGAAAGTAAAGACCCCAGTTAAGATGCTCCATTTTATTTCAGTAGTCCTCAGGTGCTCACTTGTGTCAGAATGTCCTTAGTGTGGATGGAGTGATTTGAGAAGCCTCGAAAGGGTAGAATTGCCAGGTACTCAATACGTGTTAATCAATATGTGTTCAAATTTACATTTCCAATTAGAGGCAGATCCGGGCTGCTCCAATTTTTCTCTGTCTCAGTTTTCCCAGACCAGGTGGTAAAAGTCTGCAGTCAAACAAAGGTTCGATGTTTGTATAGAAGTTAATGGAATCAAATGGTCTTGTCGGGCAGACTGGGATTGGGCTACTGTAATATCCAGATTCATATCCACTAGCACTCTATGGGTGTGCGTGTGTGTGTGTCTGTGTGTGGGGGTGTGCGTGTGCACATACGTGTGTTTGTGTCTGTCTGTGTATAGACCGCTGTTTGATGTATTGGTGTCCCAAAGGTATGGCAATGCCTGTTGAAAACCAACAAGAAGTATTTTGAACACAGTGGTGTTACTATTAACCGGATGCTGTTTTACATATTTGTGTCCTGTAACTTTTTCTGGGAGGTTTCTTGGACTGCTTCCAGTACCAGAAAAGACAGAAAGAGGCCAAATGTTGGTTTCTGTGGCTGAGTCTCCCAAGTGTTTCAGGGAGACTCCACTGGGTAAGTTAAATAAAGTTCTACTCCTCCGCATTTGGGAGGCAAATGTTAAGTCCTATTCCTGCAGAGGTCAGGATTCGGCGTGGAAAATGCTGCCTCGGAAATATTACAGAGACATAAGTTATTTCTTGCCAAGTGCTTATGCAAATTTCATATTAATTCGACTGAGCACTAGAAAGAAATTTACAGAACCGTCTCTCATATTAGGAAAACATACAGGTATAGGGTTTTGCCCTGCTTGACTTGGCACGCAGGCTTCCAGAAGATGGGCCGGCGTTCTGCATTTAGATTTCCAGAGGAGAGGACTCCTTCTCATGATAATGAGCCTTGAAACCAAGTCATGACCCAGTGGCATTTTGTACCCGTCTTCTTTTCTTTCTGTATTGTAACTGTGGCTATCATTGCCATTATTGTTACCATTGTATGATCTTTGGTGTGTTAAGAAAAAACCTCAAACCCCAAATGGGAATTCTAACAGAAATCAAAAAGGATGGGATGATTCATATCTCGTGAGAATTTGTGGCACTGGGTTACAAAATGTTCTGGTCAAAGGCTCCCTTGAGGGAGTGAGCAACTCTGTGGTGCACAGCGGCAACAGGCGTGATTGTGGGGGGAGGGGATTCTGCAGAAACACAGGGATGGAAGTCACTGCTGTCTGCGAAGCTGCTGTTCCTGACCAGCTACACTGGGTTGTCTCTAGGCAGCCAGCAGAGCCCGAAAGCCCGTGTCCCAGCTCGCCTCTCCTCCTGAGCCTGGCTAAGGACTCCTGGAACTCTTGTACCAGCATCCTCACTCTTCTCTCTGCCTCCACGCCCCATGCCAAACCCCTCCCCACTTTCCCCCAGCTTTTTACTCTTCAATGGCTCTGTCACCTAGAGCTGCATTTTCTAAAGCAGATGCTGGGTTCTGTACAATAGAGCCCTGTGTCTTGTTCAAGAAACAGATCCATGAAATGGCAATCTGATCTTGTCACCCTGAAGCCTCACCCCAGCCCCACTGAAACTCTTTGGGGTTCCTAGATAGAGTTCAAACTTCACTTGCTCTAGGAGCCTTGCATGACACGGTTGCAGCCAACTCATATTCCATATGTTGGGTGCTTTCTCAGTTCTGGGCCTTTTTTTCAGCAGTTCTCTTGGACTGCCCACCCCCATCTGTGCAGTGAACTATCACTTTTCCTTAAGTCAGCTCAACCCTGACCATCCAACTAGGAGCGACCCTGCTCTTCGATGCTCCCACAGTGCCCTGTGCTTCCCATCTGTCTCCTCCCTACAGGGCACCTGGGACTTGCTTTTCTCCGTGCCCTGAGAACTGGGCCAGTCCCACGCACCCATCCCCTCCTTTCTATGGCCACTGCTACCTCTACCACATATGTATTCTGAACCTGAACTCTTCTCTTCAGCCCATGCATGGGTCCTACCTAGCCTCTCTCCCTAGATGATGCTAGTACTCACTCCTGTGGACCACTTTCTCTGTCTTTCACTTTCGCACTTAATGCTTACAACCCTTTAGTGGCTCCCCTTTGTTCTCAGGATCAAATCTTCATTCATTAGCATGGCATTCAAGGCTCTGCCTGACCTCGACTTACTATAAAATCCAAGGAAGGAGAGAATAGAAATGTTGTGGAGAGGCGGAGGAGACTGAGGGATAATTTGCTTACAGCTCAAAAAATATGAAAGGGAACATTGTTTTAGAATCCACTTTCAGGGCTTCTGTTTACATATGCAGTGTGTTCCAAAAAATTCCTGTGTATTAGGGCCCTGGGTGGACTGCATATTGCTGGTATAGCCAGTGATTCCCAGACTTGTGAATTTCATTGGAGAGTAGATTTCTTTCTTTCTTTTTTATTACTTTTTTGAAATTTGTGGACGGGTAGGGTTGCCAACTTTCTATTTTGCAAAGTAAGCACATTAAACAAAAAACACTACCATCTTTTCATGAAATAAAGGACTTTTGTATACCAGAAAGGTCCACGATTTCAGAATAAAGGTCAGTACTTTAGCTTTATGGGGCAAAACTTGCCACAACAACCTCATTTTTCTTATTTCGCCTGGGACTGGTAAAGACTTGCTGATGTCTGATGTCAGGCGCTTGGGGAACTGTAGTAGCCTGTGGTGCTCCACCTCCCAGAGGCTAGCTGCTTGCATTCCCATTGATATGCACAGATCTTTGTCTCTTAATTGGCCTGCACAGTGGGGAGCGAGGTGGGAGGGGAAGTGTTGCTCCCTTTCCCACCCCTACCTTGCTGGGGCCCACAAAGTAGTTTGGTTACAGGGATTAGGGACCTAGGCTGTGGGAGAAGAGAGGAAACAGATAGAAGGGCTCTTGAAGCTGCGAGCACAAGCTGAGCTGCCTTGAGTCCCAGGGACCTTTGTCACACACAGCCCCTGCCCTAATGTGGATGCCCTCTCCACTCTGGCGCGCCCCAAGGATCATTGGGAGAGGGGGTTAGCAGGAAATGGCACTCCTGACATGGACAGTGGTGCTCTCAAGATTGGCTCCTTCAACAGTGGTGGGGGTGGTGGCAAGGTCTTTCCAGGGCCCTGGTGGACAGATGCCATCAGGTGGGGCTGATTTTGACCATGGGTGAGGGAAGCCTCCTTGAGGGGCTTTGCAAGGAGAGTTCTGTGGCACTTGAGAGCAAGACAGAAAATCTGCACTAGTGATACTGAGATAATAGCTGGTTTTGGAATTTAGAACACATCTTCCCAAGGATATGGTGTGTGATGAGGGTGGACGGCAGTGGTAGAATAGAAGGCTAGCCTTCAGGAGTCTACTTAACTCAGATTAGTAGAAGTCCTCCCAGCTCCATCTGTGCCTCTCCTGTACTCCCAGACTTGCCTGGTGGTTGTTTGTCCATGGCACACTCCTCTGGCAGGGTCAGACAGAGCAGAGGAGAGCTGGGTGTATTAAGAAAGGAGTTTGTCAGGCCAAATGGTTTTCCAATTAATAACAATTTTCAGGATGTGAGAAGTTCAGGAAAGAGTAAGGAGTAGCAAGAGGGCAGGGACAAGGCTTGGCCAGGAGTATTCCCAGCTCCCATGTGCAATGGCAGTGGGGAGTGTGTGTTTTTTCTCTGTGTGTGGTGGAGGGGCCTAGAATCATCGTTCCTGAGTGTAGAATTTCCTGTAAATCAACTCCATGTTCAATTTCAATACAGCAGGATAGCCACTACCTGACCGAGAGGCTCACCAAGTTCTAGGCTTGTCCTCAGCCTGGTGGGCTCAGGATGCTGATGTCATCAGCTTTCTCAGACTCACACTGACCTGACTTATATGAGACTGAGAGACAAGTCAGGCCGCAGATGAGTCAGTTTACATAGAGAGAGTTATCTGGTAGGATAACTGACTTCAGATATTTACAGTATTTTGATTAATTACCTTTCTTTTTGTTTGAGTGAGTTTCTTTTGGCACATGGTAAACATTACCCTTTTCTGTTGGTTCTCATTCCCGTTCTGGTGGAGCATGTGCTTTATGTCTCACACCATCACCTGTCAATATTCATCCTTGCCAGAGTTCAAGCTGCTGGAACAGAGGCCAGCGAGCTTTCTCTGTAAACGGCTAGGTAGCAACTATTTTAGGCTTTGTGGGCTCCATGGTCTCTATTGCAACTACTCAATTCTGCTGCAGTAGCACAAAAACAGCCATCGGCAATACAGAAACTAATGGGTGTAGCTGTGTGTCCACAAACTTCATGGACCCTGACATTTGAATTTCCTCTAACTTTTCCATGTCACAAAATCTTTTTTATCAACCATTTAAAATGGCAAAAACCACTGTTAGTCTGCAGGCCATACAAACAGGCAGGTAAGTGGGATTTAGGCCAGCAGGCTGTAGTATGCCAACTATCCCTGAGCTAGAGGACAGTCTTGCTGTGCATTACACCATGGCCAGTGTTCGGCTGGTAGGATTAGATGCCTGCAATGCACATGTACCAGTTAGCGCTCCAGGTGGGTGTGACTGTCCACTACATGTTGACAAAGATGGCCTCAATGCAGAGGCTGCATTTTTTCTTTACCTCAGTGTATCCAAGCGTATAGGTGCTGGGGTTCACTCATCAGAGCCTGAAGGGCTCCTAAAGACTGACATCCAGTGCTCTACTGGTACATATGGGGCTACCTAGGTCAGGAGGCAAGGGAGCGGCCCAAGGCACTCAGAGTTAGTGGGAGAGTTGGCAATATATCTGCAGCCTGGAGCACATAGTAACTGCTCTACCTCATAGTAGCCAGTATTTCCTTAGTGGTAACAAGACTAACAAATAATGCTTCTGTGCTCACTGTGTCCCAGGCTGCCTACTTTCTACCATCTCAATTAATCCTCAGCACAACCTTATTGGGTCCAGCCAGGATTTCAACCCTGCCTGGCTCTAAAGCACATTTTCTTAGCTATTCACCCTTTGTGATCCCCTTGTGCCTTTTGACACTATGGGACTGGAGCTGATTGACTTCCCAACATCAAGGAACCTCCATTTTGCTCCCTTTCCCTCATTAATCGTTGAGGTGATACATGAAGTTGTGAGGAATCAAAAACAAGGATAAAATGCCTGCAATATGCCATGTATGTAGGGCTGTGTTCAGTAACTACTAGCTATTTCTGTTAATTTCCTGTCTCGTGTCACAGAATAAGCACAGCCTTGAAAATCCAAAAGGCATTCACTTATGTTTTGTTTCTCCAGCCCCAGGATTCAGAGCAATGGATGGAAGTCACAGGCTCCAACTCGGGGAACCCCCCCCATTATGGCTCAGGGGTTGGTGGAAGCCACTGGGGGGGGGTCTCTGGAGAGGCTAGCCTGGCGGGGGTCACAGGCCACCTGCCGAAAGGACACTGGGGGGAGGTGGTAGTAGCTGCCCTCTAAGGTGGATGTAGCAAAGGGCAGCCCGTATCCAATAATGGCAGGGACAGGGTCCGCGATGCCGCTCTGCCACTCGGGAGAGCAGTGGCGCTTTCTTTGTCCTCGAACGCTGCCTGCGGCTTGGAGCCCTTCTTGAAGGCGTTCACGTCAAAGGCTGCAGAGGGCATTTTGCTGTTCAGCGCAGTGTCGGAATTTGATTTCGCGGGGTCCGAGACATGGACCCCGCTTGCGGGGATTCATGGGAAAGGACTGCAGCGCGTTTGTCGTTCAACGAGCATGTTTACAGATCGACTCTGCGGATGTGAATTTGCGCTTTCAGCGTATTCATCAAAGCTTCGGGAGAGCTGACCCTGGCCCTCCCCCCTTGTTCCCTGGGCCTGCGGCAGCACTCGGGGTTAGGCCGCCCACCCCCGCCCCCGCTCGCTCTCGCCTGCCGCGTCGCCCCCAGGCCTCAGGTTCGTTTCATTGAGACCTGCCGCTGTTTGCGAACCGTGGCCAGACTCGAAAATGGCCCTTTTCTTTAATCTCTGCACGGGGTTCCACTACAGCTTCCTGCAGTGATCGGCGAGTGGGCGGGCAGCCAGCGGTTCTGAAAAGCAAGCTCAGCCATGGCAACTGGGACAAGAGCGCGGGTTCCGGAGCCGCGGCTGGAGGGGCCCCTAGGGAAGAGACTTTTACAGGGATAACACCAGCTAGAAGGGGAAGAGCTCCGTCCAAGGGTCACTTTGCTGGCAGAGTGCACCTGGCGTGTGCCCTGCCTCAGGTCCTGCTACCGCCCAGACGGAGTCTGGCGCACCGGGTGGAAATCACCACACATTCTCGCCGCCGGCGCCTCTGGCTTCCTCGCCACTGTTGAGTCACTGCTCCGGGTCCGCAGAGCCCACCTCTAGGACCCGGGTGGGAAGGGGCCTGAAGACCGCGCGAGCTGCAGCGGGACCCAACCCCGACTGCTCCACACTCTGGGTGCCTGTAGGCCCAGCCCCCGCTGAAGACCTGCCCCCAGGTTGTGGCCCCGCCCCCGAGACTGCAGGCTCGCCCCGCCCCTCGCGCCGCTGCCGCAGCCCCGCCCCACCTTCCCTTGCCGTAGCCTGGCGCGCTCCGGACGCCAGCGCTCTTGTGCGCCCCTCCCCGCCTTCCTGGGGTGCGCCGCGCGCGCGCCAGCTCTGGGCGGGTTCTGCAGTGGCGGCAGGGCTCCTCCCCCTTCCCCGCTCCTCCCCAAACTGCCCCTCGGGCGTTCTCGTGTTGTGTTCCTCTAGGCCCTTTCTGCCAGTTCCCAGCCATGGCGGCCTGGCGCTCGGCGTTCCTCATTTGCCTCGCTTTCTCCTTGGCCACTCTGATCCAGAGAGGTAAGGCGGGCGGGGGGCGCGCGGGGACCCACCCCGGGGGGCTCGTGGGGCGGGGGCTCGGGCCCCGGCGTCCCCGTGGTGCGCATGAGCGGCCAGGTGCCCGCCCCACGGGCCTGCGACGGAGACAGCTGGCTGTCGGTGGGGCGGGGGTGCGAGCCTGGAGTCAGCGGGGGCCGACCCTGCCGCGGTCCACGTGGCTGCAGAGGAGGGACCGGGACCCCTCCTGGTGCAGGGCTGGAAAGAGCGGGATAGTACCCCCTTAAAAGCCTGAACAAGGTGCCCCACCGGTGACAGCAGCTGTCCCCAGGAGACTACCTTTGGGAAAACCTTGAAGAGAGCACTCATTCTCTTGAGCGGGGCTTCTCAAAATGTATCTCGAGGCCACATGCGACAGAAGCATCTGGGGAGCTTCCTAGATGCTTTCGTACCCCCTTTGTCAGGATCTCGGCGTGGGGCGGCGATGTGTAGGTGCTCCGCAGGTACTTCTGGTGCCCTCCCAGTTTTCGAGGCATTGGTGATATTTTGCCAAGGAGGAGGGGAGAGAGATTCTGCCGGATCAAGGGAGCAAGTTTCTTAGATCCTGGCTACTCTAAGTGTGGTCCAGACCCCCCGCCATGGCATCACCTGAGACTCCTTAGGAGTGCAGCATCCCGGTCCCGCCCCTGACCTGAGTCAGATTCTGCATTTTAACGAGTTCTAGGGGTAATTCGTATTCAAGTTTGAGAAGCATCTTCTTAGAATAAATCCAGTCTGGTTAAAAATAGGGTCTCGATGTGTACCAGCAGAATCTTCTTGCACTTATTTATATCCCATGTCCATATCAGAAAACACTCCAATCGAGCACAGAATTGTGCTCAGAGCTTCCTGACAACGACGGCAAATTCAGCTAATGACAAGCAAATGAGCTCAGCAAAACCAAAACTTTGTACTAGTAGAGTTCTAGTGAGATTTATGTTACATGTAAGGAACACTGGAAAACAGTGGACAGTGCTAGCCAAGGCAGTTTTGCAAAATATCCAGAAATATTTTGCATGTGGCAGCCGTCCTGGAGTTGGTAGAACATTCTACAAAGGTGCCAGGCTCTGTTCTAGACATTGCTGGTGCAGCAGTGAACAGAACTGAGCTGACATCCTGGTGGGGGTAGAAAACAAGTGGAAACATGGCAATCTATATATTGTTAGTGCTCTGGAGAAAAAAATCAAGTTAAAGGGTTGAATTTTCTGGGTTTTTTTGTCCCTTTGAGGTTACAATTTTAATTTTGTGTAAGGTGCATTTGTGGGGAAAAGTATAATCGTTTAATTGACTTCCATCTAATGATGTGGAAGATTTGAATATGGAAGCACAAAAAAGTTAGAAAATGATACTCCCTTCAAGGCTGTCTCCTGAAAGTCTTCGATGTGGTATGGACGTTGAGAAGGTGAAGAATACAAATGCTCAGGTCTCAGTTTTTCACCATCACGTGTTACACTAGGTGATTTAGGAGGTGGAGGAAAGTGAACCGGTACAACCATTTTACAGATAAGTAAATGGAGGTACAGAGGTGAAGTAACTCACTTCAGGTGGCAAAGCTAAGATTTGATCCCGAGCTTCTCTGATTCCACAGTCCTTGCTTTTTAGGTGCTAGGCACATGCCTTTATGCCTGGAGGTCATCCTCTTTCTACCTCTGACTGGCCGAGGGGCCTTGGGAAAGTTCCCTGAACCTGAGTAAGTTTACTCATCCCTATAATGTCTAACAACTCAGAAAGGTGTCTTGGGACCAAGTGTGTATCACTCTCAGATTTGCAGCCCTATCAGCAGCTGCTATCTCCTGAGTGCTTGCTCTGTAGTAGGCACTTCACATTTATTGTTTTTAATTATCCCAACAATTTTGCTGGCTAAGTATTATCCCCACCTTCCAGATGAGGGGCTCCTGGTCACATAGCTCAGAAGAGAGCCAAGATCCCATCCAGATAAGGCTGCTACCCAGTGACTTTTGTTATTTTAATTCAGAAAGCTGAACCGAAAGAAACTTTTGCTTCAAGGTAGGGACCCATTTTTCTGGATCTTTTGTGCAAAATACGATGACAGATACGGGTTTTGCATTTGTCTTGGGGATGACTGCAGTTTCAGAGCAGCTGTGTCGAAATTAACAAACACAAAACAGGTGTTCAGTTAGGCACCTGCTGGCTCTCCTGGAGCCTGGAAGTGGTAGATGGAGTGGGCCTTCCCAGGAGCCACTTTATTTTAGTCCTGGTCTTCAGCAGTGAGATGAGACTATGAAAGCCCAGCAGGCCTCAGAAAGGGCACACAACCTTAAAACATGATTTGTGAAATCCCTCCAGATACTGGCAAGTTGACACAGGCTTTAGGCTCTCAGGAGTTTAAAAGGGTGGTTAACAAGTCATCCGTGTTCTAGTTACAGATGGGTTTTCAGTCCACTGTGTATTTTACGAGTTCTGAAAACTCCTCTGAGGCCCGATATGTCACCTATATGCATCTACAGAAATGGGAAACTGTTCTTCTGAGCAGTGGGGATTAGCAGCTCAGTGGCACTGGTGGGTGGTGATTATAACAAGGGCTCCATTTCCCCGTCTTCCACGCGCTGGGCCCTCATTGCCTTACATGCATTGCCCCCTCGTAACTGCCCTGAAATGTTAGCACAGTGACCTGTCTCGTCTCCTGTGGTCTCTGATAGCCATTTGCCTACAGCTTTGAAAATAACTGAGTGGTAACCCATATCAGATGAAAAACGTGTGGTCCAGAGAGGTTTAGGACTTGAACACAGGTTTATCTAAATAACCAAAGCTGGGGGCATGAATGCAGTTCCTTCCAGGGCTGAGGCAGGTCATAGACATGTGAGAGAAGTGACCGGGAATAAGTGTTATGAGAGTGCCTGCTCCCTTAAAAAGAGGTAGCCCAGCTGACGGAGGGTGCAGGCTTTGGAGGAAGCCTGCCCAGCACTACCGCAACCCATGGCAAGTCACTTAACTGCTTGGTGCCTTGGTTTCCTCATCTATAACATGGGCATAACCACACCATCCACCTTGTGGGGTTATTAATGTTAAATGATAAAATGCTAAGCAGAGGACCCGGCTCCAAGTGAGCCCTGTTAGTAGTTATTCACATTACCTGAGACAGTCCAAGCCACATTTTAAAAATAACACAGTGCCAGTCTTGAAAACATTATGCTAAGTGAAAGAAGCCAGACACGAAAGTCCATATACTGTATGATTCCATTTTTATGAAATGTCCAGATTTGGCAAATCCATAGAGACAAAGTAAATTAGTGGTTGCCAGGGGCTGGGGGGAAGGGCAGTGACTGCTTAATAGGTATGGGGTTTCCTTATGAGGTGATGAAAATGTTCTGGAACAGAATAGAGGCAATGGTTGCACTACCTTATGAATGTACTAAAGCACCGAATTATAGATTTCAAAAGGGTGACTTGTATATGAATTATATCTCCATTTTTTAAAAAAATCCAAGTCCAAGCAAATGAAGGAGGCAGCGGCATGTAACACCTGAGTTTGGATTGGTCTTCAGGGGCCCTTGGACTTGGTTGGGCAGTGGTGAGAGAGCAGAATGCTCCCCAAGTGCAGATGGTGCCAAGATGCCAGGCTGTGATCCAGGCAGAAGCCCTGTGGGGGTCTCTGCTATGAGCCAGATGGGCCACAGGGCCACCTGCAGGGTTGACCCAGAGCTGCTTAACCCTGCTTGCCTGAGTTCAGAAATGGTCCCTGGATTGGTGCATCCTGGGTGTGTGTGTGTAGAGGGCTGGAATGTTAGCTTTCCCGGATGGCTCAGTCACCATTCACCCCTGACAGCCATTGCATTGAGCTGACAGGGTCTGGGGACTGTTTGCTTTTTAACATCACCTATTTTGGCCCCTTCCTCACTGTCACAGGTCACATCCCCATCCCCTCTATCATTTTGGACACCAGGTAACTAAAACTTGTGTTTGTTGAAACACAACAACACAGAAATCACCCAAGAGTCAGTGCCAGTAGTAAATGATAAAATGCTTAGCAGATAAAATGCTTAGCTGCTTCCAGTGGAGGTGAGGACAACGAGGCTGTTTGGCTGCTCAGAGGGTCGTGTGGGGAGGAGCTGGGTTTGGTTCTTGTGAGTTCAGGAAACATACCTTCCAGGTGCGCTGACTTTCCTGTTCTGGGTTCTTCCCCCATCTGCTATTGGTGCTTTCCCTGCTGCGTGCCCACTCCTGCTCTATCCGTGGCATTCATACTGGCACGTATTCCTCTGCTGCCCTTGGCATGCTCGGGGAGGTCTGGCTGCAGGGGTTCCTGTCCCCCAACCTGAACTTGGCCCACCCTGAGGCTTGGTCACAGGTCCATGGTCTGGCCGATCTTGGTTGGAATGTAAAAGCTTAAAGTCATCCTAAACACATAACAGAAAAGAGAAAATCTTTCATGCACATAGGTGTTTCACGTGGAGGCAGGTGGGAATAATAATAATGACCCCCAGAGATGTCCACGCCCTCATCTCTGGTACCTGCGACTGTTAGGTTACATGCTAAAGGGGAATTAGGGTAGCAGGTGCAATTAAGGTAGCTCATCAGCTGGCCTTAAAATGATTCTCCCGGGTTATCCTGGCCAGTTAAAGGACTAGGATCCTTTAAATATGGAAGAGGGAAGTAGCGGAGTTAGGATCAGAGCGGTGCCACGTGAGAAAGATTCGACTGCCCTTTGCTGGCTCTGAAGATGGAAGAAGCCTCGAGCCAAGGAAAGGACACACAGCCTCTAGAAGCTGGAAAAGGCAAGGGAACATTCTCCTAGAGCTTCCAAAAGGAACACAGCCCTGCCTACGCCATGACTTTTAGCCCAGTGAGACTGTGTTGGACTTCTTTGTGGCCTTCAAAACCGTAAGATAAAAATGTGTTGTCTTAAGCTACTAAGTGTGTTTTAATTTTTTTATAGCAGCAAGAGGAAAATAGTAGAGAAGCGGAGGGGTAGATGTTAGTGTCCTTTCTTTGAAAAAACTAGCTCGTGATGTTTATGTCGTTTCGACTTTGCCATTTTAAATCAACCCCCAACATGCTGAGTTCAAGATTTTAGAATGTGCAGAAAATTGGATGGCAATGATGGTCTTGGTGCCACAGTGACCACTTTAGAAGCACCTCAGAGGGCCCTGGGAGGCAGCTGGATTTCTTTAGCTTGGATTTGATTTAAAACTACTTCCCAAGGAGTTCAGAGCCTGTGCCTGCTTCAGCATGCACCCCATTCTGTAGGCCACCTGCAGAACGGGGGCCACCATCTGTCTCCCAAGAGGCCTTTTCCATCCTCTCCCCAGTCCTAATGGCTGCACCTGAAGCACGGTGCCATCTGGGGCCAGCGGACAGAGGGTCTCTCATTTGTCCAGGACACGCCTGCCCGTGCTGAGGAGTGTGCTGCCAGGTGACCTCTCTCCCGAGGTGGGTCGGGGGAGAAGGCCAGAGCAGGAATAGGTGGCCTGGACCTCCACTCCAGCTTCAACCAGTTTTGAGCTGTTTTTATTAGTTTTATAACTAGGGCTTTTCATGAGCTGTCAGAGGGTTCTGCAGCTTTAAAACAAAAACACTTAAACTGGAATTGAAGATTGCTAGAGTTGACTCCCACAGAGAGGACTACCCCCGCTCAATGAACATCTGTTTAAAGGAGAGGCTCCACATCTGGCTGGCATCGTGAGGTGGTTCTATTTGGGATTATTCTATTTGGGGTTATTTTCAAAATTAGAGGCGGTGCTCTCAGCAGGAAGCATTGTTGCAGGGCAGAACTCATTACCACCAAAATAGTGCCAAGGCACAGACGGGGCTCATTTTGACATTCTTCTTTTTATTTTTATTGCTGCTTCAGCTAGCCTGGGATGAAGGAATTTAACACAGGGCCTGCATTCCAGTGCGGCCCCACCATTTGCTGGCAACAGTGGCCTTATCTGATCTCTGCTTTGTGGGCCTCACAGAATTGTGCCAGTAGTCAATTAATTGCTAATGCAGACAGGCTGTGTGTGGTCAAGGTATTAGCAAAGTTACGGTCCTTAGAGGGGAGGAGAATGCGAAAGAGGTCACCGGCTTCCTTAGTTGTAATGAGAATCCAGGGGCCGATGGCCACAAGAGCGTTTGCTTGGCCAGAACCAAAGTGCCCGGCAAATTAGTGAGCTGGGCTCAGAGTCCGAACGAGCTTGGGAGGAAGAATTGCCCCAGGAGTAACTGTGAGTTGCCTTCATATGCCTTTGGCTTCCTGCAGAGTTCTGTGTTCTTGTGCAGGAGCGATCCCTTTTTCACTGCTCGTTCGTTTGGCTCGGTCATCTGGATCAAAAAAAGGCAAGAATCCAAAGTGCTGCCTAAAAAGAAACCAACAGAAACCATGTTTTCATCTTGTATTTGTCAAATCCGGTATACCACGTGGAGTTGTTTGGGGTTCCCATTAATTCCTTTCCAACACTTGGTTTCCTACCTGTCCCCTGAAACTGCGCCTGGCCTGGCCAAGGTCTGTGATGTCTTCCCTGTTGCTAAATCAGGTCATCTGACACCTCCGATCACACTTTCTTCCCTTGGTTTCTGGGATGCCCCACTTTGCTAGTTCTTTGCCTTTGTTCCTGCCTTTCTTCCTCCCCGCCCCCGACTTCGGCTGGTGGTGGTGCCTCGGCTTAGTCCTTGGTCAGCTTCTTTCCCTGCACTGGTTTCCCAGTGCTTTCTCCAGCCTCATGGCTTTAAACGAAGTCTGATCTGCATGCTTGTGACTCTTCAGTTTCTATCCCCAGCCCTGCTCTCTTGACCTACAGGCACCTGCGTTCAGCAGCTCCACGCGGTTGTCTGATGCCCTGCTGGTAGGTAGGTTATTGGAATCCTTCAGGTTCAGTTCTCCCCACCCACCAACTGAATCCTGGCCCTCCCCTCCCCCTATGCTCGAACCTCCCTATAATCCAGCAACCAAAGGGTTCTTGCCCTGCGCAGCATGTTAAATTATTTTGAATGTCGCCCCTGCTAATAGATATCTCCAAAGGACCATGTACAAACCTGAGCTTCTGCTCCCTCCCTCTAAGCCTGTTCCGCCTGGGTCACTGGCAGCACCATCCTGCTGGTGGCTCTGGTCGCTCCTCCAGGGCTTGCTTTTCCTCATGCCCTACATCTGACCTATCACCAGACTGCACATGAGCACCCTCAGAATTATCCAGACTCTCACTTCAGTTTCTCTCTGGCTACCTCCCTTGGCTGAACCACCATCCCCTCTCACTGGGGCTCTGGTCAGGGTACTCCCAGCGAGGGTCTCAGAGTCCACTCCTGCCCCTACAGTCTACTCTCCACACTGCAGCCGGGCGATCTTTTAGAGACCTAAATCACATCGCGTTCCTCTGCTCGGATCTTTGCTTCCAGCCCTGCCCAGGCCTGGCTTGCCAGATGTTCCAAGGTGCTAAGCATGCCTCCACCTTGGGACCTTTGTGTTTGCCCTCCCCTTTGGCTAGAAGTTCTTCCCTCAGATAGGTGTGTGTCCTCGCCCTCACTTCCCAAATGCTCCCACCTTGGAGGGGCCATCCCTGAGTACCCACCTGAAATTGTAACCCAAATACCCTCCTGTCTCTAGCCTGCCCTTATCCGCTGTTATCATCTGTCCACCTGCTTCTGTCTCTACCACTTGACTTTGGGCTCCATGAGGGCAGACACTTTTTTTTTGTCTGCTTTACCAGTATCTAGAGCAATACCTGGCACAGTGAGGGGCTGGGCAGGAAACAGATGGCACGCTCAAGCACAGTAATTGAACATCTAATCAAAGGGCTATTTACAAGATATAGGGAAACCAAAAAAGAGTGCAAAGCCCCTTGGGTGATGAAGCAACTTGGGTATTTACTACCCTGGGCTTCAAGGGGTAAGAGGAGGGAGGGGTCCTGGAATACAGAGTAGCTAGGGCTGTGGGAGAGGGCAGGGGAGCTGCAGCAGCCCGGAGGGTGGGCACCAGGAGAATAAACGCTGTGAGTCTTGCTTTGCCTTTCAGTGACTAAGCCTGTGGGTCTCAAACTGTGCACCCAGGCGCCCTGGAGCACTGCAGGAACTCACAGTGGCAACAAACTCATGGTGGTGCCACAGACATTTTTAATTTTCGAGGACAATGCAGCAACGTCAGACACCCTGCAGAGTGCCATTAAATTGGTTGGAACTAAATAAATGGACCGTTAGGTATTTCTTTGGGTCTGGGGTGCTGTGAAAAAGCCTCCGAGACACTAAGAGAACCTATGGTCTGAACCCATTGGGAGTCGAGGCAAGGGAAGTCATCGATGTGGCCTGTCCTCGTCAGTAGGCCCAGTGTGTGTCTGCTAATACGTGAATGAGCAGTTATTGAGCCAGGAACAGTGTGGGGCACTATGGGCAGAACAGAATAAAGCTTGCACCTGCCCTCAAGTAGCTTACAGTCCAGACGGACCTGGACTATATATAGTAACTGCCCCACGTGTCATAAAAGGCACCAGAATTCATTGTGGCTGCAACGCTATCTGCCTGAAGACCCTCACCCCCATTCTCCCTATGTTGAAAGTTGTTCCCGTCATCTATTGCTGCATGACCAACCACGGTAAACTTAGCGTAAAACACTGGTTTAATTATGCTCCTAGATTCTGTAGGTTGAGAATTCAGAAGAAGACAACAGGGGCAGCTCATCTTATCTCCACATCTGGAGCCTCGGCTAGGAAGACTCAAGTGGCTGGGGGCGAGGATCACTGGGAGGCTTCTTCACCCACATCTCTTAAAGGATGGGCTCACCTGTGGCTATTGACACAGGGCCTCTCCCTGTGGTTTGGGCTTCCTTACAGCATGGTATTTGAACTTCTACATGGCCCCTTAGGGCTCTAAGCGTGAGTATTCCAGCATGCTAATGGGGGAAGCGTCATGGCTTTTTTTTTTTAATTAAATTGTAAAAAACAGTATACCACCCAAACCATTTTATGGCAGTTCATTGGCATTAAGTATGTTCACGGCGTTGTACAACCATCACTTCTGTCTAGTTCCAGAACATTTTCTTCACCCCAAACAGAAACCCCATACCCATGAAGCAGTCGCTTCCTGCCCCTCACTCAGCCCCTCACCAACCACTAATCTGCTTTCTTTCTCTATGGATTTACCCATTCTAGACCATGTAAATGGAAACATACGATATGTGGCCTTTCGTGTCTGGCTTCTTTCAGTTAGTATGACGTTTTCAAGGTTCATCCGTGTTATAGCATGGATCTGCACTTCATTCTTTCCTAAGATTGAATATTCTATTGTATGGATATATCTCACACTTCGCTTATCTATTTATCAGCTGATGGACATTTGGGCCGCTCCTACTCTTTGAGCACAGTGCTGCTATGAACATTCGTGTACATCTTTGAACACCTGCTTTCAGTTCTGTGGGCCTTCTGTGACCTAGCCTCAGAAGTCATGCAGCTTTACTTTCACTTTATTCTATAGACTGAGTCACTTGAGAATAGTCTAGATTCAAGTTGAGAACATATATCCCACCTCACAATAGGAGCGTTTCAAAGACTTTTTAGCCACAGTTTAAAAGCGGCACACCAATCCACTGAGATTGCAAGGCTCACGTGAAATGCTGCCTTATCCGTGGAGGTGTTAACTGCTGTAGCTCTGTTATGATGCATACTTCTCTGACTTTTCTGGTTCTTTATGAAATAATCACCATTATGCATATTTGTTATTGTACTGGTCGATAGCTCCACATCCACCTCTTCTCTTGATGCCACACTGCTGTCATCAGCTGTCAGGTTTTCTCTCCAGTTAGGGGGATGGACTAGCTGGTCCTTCTAGTGCTGATGTTCTGTGAGCTTCACCTGGCCTTATTTGCACACACTTTTTCTGGTGGGAGGGGTAAGGTCTTCTCCGGCGAGCACAGTGCCCTGCACACAGCTGCATTGGGGGCACTTGCAGAACGTGGATCTCGGGGGCTTTGGGTAACCCCATCAAAGTAGGGCAGCCCAAGGATTTGCTTTTCTCCACCTCCAACTATTTCTACTTGGAGAAGGGTCAACGAGAGTCGAGCACTTTTTTATTTTTTTCCTGGATAGAGGCTGTAGAAGAATTTCTCAACCATGGCACTGTTGACATTTTGGGTGGGATAATTTGTTGGGAGGGGACTGTCCTGTGCATTGTAGGATATTTAGCAGCATCCCTGGCTTTTACCTGCTAGATGCCAATAACACCCCTTCCCAAGTCCTGCCAACCCAAAATGAGTCTAGATATTGCCGAATATCCCCTGGGTCAGAACTGCCCTGGGTTGAGACCCACTACTATAGAAGCACTTTGGTGTTTTTTTTTTTTTTTTTTGGAATTCCACTCTCCATTTTCAGTATTCCTCATGAGTCACTAAAGTTTTCTGTCATCCTCACGTTGCTTCAGGATAGACATGTTGGAGTAAATCAGATCACTCCATCTTTGTGGATTGGGAGCAGCTCCAGCCGACTCCAGGAGCACAGCTAGGCTCCTTGGTGAGCTTCTAGCTCGTCCTAGTTAGATCGGCACATCACCAATCTCTTCAGATAGTTGTCTTCTGCGTGGATTTCCACAGATGGCTCATCCCATCTGTCTTGTGTTGATCCTCATTAGTTTCAATCTTAAATGGGGACCTTGTCTTCAATATGTTTTATGATCTTCTGAGAACCCGTGGAAAAGAATAAACAGAAAAGTGAGCCAAAGACTTGACCAGGCAGTTCATACAAGAAGAAATCAAATTGGACAACAAACATATGAAAAGATGCTCAACCTCATCAGTAATTGGAGAGATGCAAATTAAAATGTAATATAAAATCGCATACCCTCCAGTAGGCTGAAAATTATAATAAAGTCTGGCAATACCAGGTGTTTACATGGTTACAAGACTTATATGTGCTCTCTGTAGGAAAGTTGGAAAATGTAGAAAAGTAGAGAAAATGCAAACCCCATAACCCAGGATTAACCACTGTTAACATCAAAATACAGTATTTCAATTCTTTTTTCTCTACAGAAATATATAGTTGGACATTATTGATATAGCACTGTATATATAGCTTTCCCCTTTATTGTGAAATATACAGAAAAGTGTACAAGGCCTTTAATGAATAAGTGTAAGGTGAAAATCTGTGTCATCAATCAGATCGAGAAATAGAATGTCGACAGCACCTGAGTGGATCTCTGGCCCTCCTGATCTCAGCTCCTCACCCCAAGAGGTGACCACTAGCTTGATTTCCATGTAGTCAGTTTCTTGCTTCATATTTCTACCACCTACGTATGTGACCTTAAATAATATAATTTAGTTTGGCCTGTCTTAACTTTGTAGAAATGGAGTTACACTGTATACAGGCTTTCGTGTTTTGTCTTTTCCCTGTAAGGTTGCTAATGATCTCTTGTATTTGTGGTTCATTCATTTTCCTTGCTATGTGTTATTCCACGGTTTGGACATACCACAAGTTTTTTCTTAAGCCATTCTCTTATTGATGGACATTTGGCTAGTTTCCAATTTTCGACTTTCAAGCAGTGCCGCCATGACTATTATGCAGATGCGCACAAGTTTTTCTAGGGCACTAGGTTCTTAAGTTGCGCTCTGGGGACCCTTGAAGGGCCCTTGAGACATTTTCAGGGGCTCCACGAGGTTCAACTGTTTTCATAGTAACACTAAGATATTAATTGCCTTTTTCATTCTTCTCGTGAATGTACAGTGTTTTCCAGAGTTGATGTGATGTGTAACATGAAAGATGTGCTTCTGTCATGTTTTAAAAATTTCTCAGTTTTAATTTCTAATGTGATAAATATCAGTGGTTATAACACATATAACAAAAGGTCTTTGAGATTCTCAATTTTTGAATGTATAGAGTCCTAATACAAAAAAGCTTAAAAATTGCTGTTCTAAGGTTCTACCTAGGACTAGAGTTTCTGGATTACATGGTATTTGTAGCTTCAATCTTACCAGGTGATGCCATACTGTAGTCCAAAGTGGTCATAGCAGTTTATATTCCTGTCAGCAATGTATAAAAGTTTCCGTTGTGCCAAAGCCTCACCAACACTTGGTATTGTCAGACTTTAGTATCATTTTAGCTGTTGGTGGGTGTGTGCTTTGATATTATTATGGTTTCATTTGCATCTCTCGTTACTGATGAGGTTCAGCTCCTTTCCATATGTTTATTGTCCAATTTGATTTCTTTTTTTTGAATTGCCTGGTCAGATCTTGGCTTATTTTTCTCTTTTTCTATGGTTCTCATTCATTTTCTCGTGCCTTGGTTATTTCTGGCTGTGTACTGTTCATCGTCCTTAAAATATATAGATAAGGCTTTGAAGTCTAGGAGAAATGTGGTTTCTTCTAGAGAAGATTTGTGTTTGATTTTTGTCAGCTGCTTTGGATGTTACTAGCCTTGGATCACCTAAAACAAGTTCCCAACTTTTCTCCTTGTTTCCCCAGCACCAGGCAGCCTTCCTTGCCATCCTCTGGAGGTCAAATTGAGAAAGGGCAAGTTTGTTTCTGAGTCACTCTTACCCCAGAGTGTAGTCCTTAGGAGTCCTGGTTTAATGTGAGAACTTTTCAATTACAGTCCTCAGTTTAAGAGTTCATGGGCCCAAACTTCAGTCCCTTTGCCCGCCTTGGAACCAAAGGTCAAGTTTGTCCAGCTTGGCAAATGCCTTCAGGGCCATGGACTCCTACATCTCTTAACTTCCCGCCACCTCTTAGGTGTGTGTTGGTTTGTGTTTTTTTATGGTCGGTTTTATACTATCTTGTCAGTTCTTCAGTGCTTTTAACGGAATGTTTTGAAAATCAACCATTTTAGTTGCTTTTAATTGGAAGATTGGTCCAAATTACTAGAAAGACAAATTGATACATATCTTTATCCTGTTTAAGTATGTAACCTTATATTGTATTTTCTTACATAATTAAAATTATGAAGAATATGATTTTTGATGGATATTGAGGTGGGCTCCAGGTCTTTGCCATCATAAATTACATTTTGATAAATATCTTTTGTACATAAAAATTGGCCGAAGAGAATGGTACCTAATTACAGGCTACCTGGGAGGAGTCGTTCTGAACCTTAGTCAGTGTTAGATGCATGTCAACTGTTGTTACTGTTATTGTCACATTTGCACATGGGATGGCTGAGGGAGCACGGCCTTGCTGCCTGATGGCATCAGTCCTTTCTGTGGTCAGGGAGATACAGTCTTGTGCTGAGATTGCTAGGATCTGGCTAGAGAGTTCAAGTTGGAAGGAGTAATGCCAGGGAACAAAGGGAGCCGATTAAGGAAATGTGGATTGCCAATGTACCCGAGGGCCTGGCTTGAGTCACACACTCTGAGTTGGCAGTTGTGCCAATGCCAGTCTGCACAGGGATGTGAGACCTGCCTGCTGCTGCAACGTGGCATCACCCCAGAATGCAGCAAGGCCAGTGGCGGAATCGCTTGGCATAGTCAGTTTCCTCCAGGAGGCCTTGATTAAGCGCTGCTTGTGTGCCAGGCACCCCGCTTGGTGCTGGGCCAACAGAGATGACTCAGACACTGGCCTTGCTTCAAGGAGCTCTGTTTAGTGTGGCTAGAGAGTGGGTTCTTCTCTCAAAGTAAGGGGTTGGTAGGGGGAGAGGGCAGAATGTTGTGACAGGGATTGCTGGTGCTGGCTTGAGTCTGCCGTGACTGAGCTGGGACTGTGCCACGTGGGAAAGGAGGGGGCATCAGTTGACGGTCCCAAGGAGGACAGGAAGAGATGAAAGGGCTGCCTGGCCGGCTCTGCAGGTCTGCTGGGGCAGGAGGTCTGGCCAGGATTGGGAAGATAGGGCCAAGGCAAGAGAGTGAGATTTCCAAGTGAGGTGAGCGAAGGAGGTTAGAGACGAGGAAGGAGCTAAAGGGGTCGAGGACAAGATCTGGAGTATATCCAGGTCACAGATGCTAGCATAGGCCAGGATGACATGGGGTAGAGAGAGTGAACCCAGCCAGTGCCACGCAATCTCACTTCATTGCATGACTAGGAGAGAATGTGCTGGAAGTCAGGAGAGGATGGCCTCAAGGAAAGGGGCTACACCTCAGAAAAGGAGGGCTCTCGAGAGTGAAGGTGGGTTGGTTGGAGGGCCCCAATCTTCACTCTAGAGGGAGAAAAAGGCAGAAAGTCATAAAGGGACTTGCCCATGGTCACAGATGTGACCTTTACATCTGCCGCCTCTGAACTGCAGAAGCCTTTGTAGCAGGTTCATTTCCCTTCCCGTCCCACATGTCAAAAAGTTCCATGTTCACACGTCGTACAATTCACCTAAAGCGTACAATTCAGTGTTTTTTTTTAGCATATTCAGAGTTGAACAATCATCACCACTATCGAATTTTGGGACATTTTTATCGCTCCCAAAATGTCCCTTCAGCAGTCCCTTTTGATGCATCCCCCCCCACCCCGCAGGAACAACTTAATCGCTTTTCATATGAATGGAATCATACCATATATGGCCTTTTGGATCTGGCATCTTTCACCTACCAAAATATTTTCAAGGTTCATCCATGTTGTAGTGTGTATCAATACTTCATTGCCTTTTTATGGCCAAATACGATTCCATTGTATGGGTCTAATACATTTATTCATCAGTCAATAGACATTTGGCTTTTTTCTACTTTTTTGGGTACTATGAATAACGCTGCTATGAACATTTGTGTGGACTTATGTCTTCAATTCTCTTGGGCGGAATTGCTAGGTCATAGGGTAACACTGTGTTTAACTTTTTAAGGAACTGTCGAGCTGTTTTACAAAGCTGCATCATTTTACAATCCCACTAGCTGTATAGGAGGAGTCCAGTTTCTCTACATTCTCACCGATACTTATTTTCTGTTTTTTTTTAAACCCTAATGGGTGTGAACTAGTATTGTGGGTTTGATTTGCATTTTCCTAGTGACCAATGAAGTTGAGCATCTTTCATGCACTTATTGGATCACGTTCTTGAGTGAGTGCCCGGTGCAAAGAGCTCTAGCCCTGCCTTGCCTCACAGTGGGTGCTTCGCTTTCCTTGTTTGAGTTATTTCCAGATAATTTATGGCATATTTGTTCCCGTTATAAATGTATCTTACCATCCCCATCTGGCTACTTGAGCATGGACCTTATTAATCACATCATCGCTTCTCCGTGTTTTTCATTTGTCACTTTTTTCCTTTCCTTGATTCTTCCATCTACCTGAAAACACCCTCAAGTTTTCCTTCATCCTACAACATCTCTCCTGCCCCTGCCTCCCTTTTAAACTAATATTCCATCTCCTTCAAATCTCTACTCCCTGCCCTTCCTCTTCATCTTCCTGTATTGTATAGGGGATCACTTTGTATTCTTACAACTGTATGTGGACCTATAATTACCTCAATAAAAACTTCAATTAAAAATGTAATGCTTTGGAAGCAATGTGTCACTCAGAAGCCGTCCTGGAGACATCTTAATGATACAGAACAGCCAAGCAACAGGTGATTCAGAAATGGGGAAGCCAAGGGTGGGGAGAGTTGACTGTAAACACTGAAGCATTTCAACAGATCTAGGTCTGATCGATTAGGTAGAGGGAGGTGTCTGGCAGGAAGCCCTCGGTCCAGAGCTCAGAGCCACTTTGAGTTGGGGATTTAGATTTACGAGGGGGCATTAAGGGCTGAAATCATGTGAACAGGTGGAATCTCTCCAAGAGAGTGGGTGAAGAGGAACAATAGCTCTCTGGGGAACACCAAAATGGGGAGAGGTAGACAGTACGATCAGTGAAGGAGAATGAGAAGCGAGAGAGGACAAGAGCCTGAGGAGGAAAACGTCATGGAGATTCAGGACAGAGTGTTTCAAGGAAGGTGTCAAATGCAGTAGAGGGGTCAGAAGGATGAGTCCTATTGTAAATAATGCACTGAACGTAGGGGTACATACATCTTTTCAAATTAGCGTTTTCATTTTCCTTGGCCAAATATCCAGAAGTGGAATGGCTGGGTCATAAGGTAGTTCTATTTCTAGTTTTCTGAGGAACCTCCTGACTGTTTTCCATAGAGGTTGCACCAATTTGCAACCCCAACAGTGTAGGAGGGTTCCCTTTTCTCCACATCTTTGCCAACATTTCTTTGATTTACTGATGATAGCCATTCTGACTGGTGTGAGGTGATATCTCATTGTAATTTTAATTTGCGTTTCTGTGATGATTAGTGACATTGAGCAGCTTTTCATGTCTGTTAGCCATCTCCGTGTCCTCTTTGGAGAAATGTCTATTCAGGTCCTCTGCCCATTTTTTAATCGGATTTTTTGGGGGGGGCGGTTGAATCAGTATGAGTTCCTTATATATTTTAGATATTAATACCTTATCAGGTGTATTATTGGCAAATTTCTCCCATTCAGTAGGTTGTCTCTTTGTTTCGTTGATGGTTTTTCTGCACGAAAACTTTTTAGTTGGATATAGTCCCATTTGTTTATTTTTACTTTTATTTCCCTTGTCTGAAGAGACATATCCTAAAAGGCATCACTAATGACCTGTGTCAAAGAGTTCACTGCCTATGTTTTATTTTAGCAGTTTTATGGCATGGTGACAGATACTAGACTCATCATGGTGATCACATCAGGTGTATAAATGTTGAGTCACTATGTTGTACACCTGAGACACATATACCAACTATACTTTAATGATTTAAAAAAACAAAAAATGGAAGGATGAGTCTTCAAGGCCACCTGGACCTGGCATTTCTCCCACAAGCTGGCCTCTCCTCCTGTGCTCCCCATCTTGGTGGGTGGTGTCACCATTCTAGCCCATATGCCAAGGGACACATAGGTCATACTCCTCTCACACCTGCAGCCCCTCCCCCATGTGGCCTTCCTCATCTGCCTTCTTCTTTGACAATTCCTTGCCACATCTCTGTTCTAGCCCTCCCAATTTCTCCCTTTTCATGGTGCCTCCTTGCTCTGTGAGAATGGCGGACAGGCTCCTGCATCTGTAAGGCTTGACTCAGGAGGCTTCCTCTGCTCCGAAGCCTTCTCCTCCTTCTCTCAGAGACTATCTGCTCACCTTCCTGAACCCACTAGCCCGGATGCCACCCACTCCCTAAAGCCTGCCAAGTGGAGCTTGTGGCTGCTGCCAAGATGTGTAACACCTAAGACATGAAGCTGTCATCGCCCTATTTGTTTAAACATCTCCGCCGCTGGACTGAGGTCAAGAACTGTTTTGTTTTGTTTTGTTTTGTTTTTTCATCTTTCTTTCTCCCCCAGTTACTGGTCCCTGGTAGATCTTCAGTGTTTGGTGATGAAATAGTCACTTTGGTGCCTAGTCCACTTTTTAGCCCTTTGGTGACTGAAAACTGCTAACTTCCTGGTTCCATAATCCTGTGAAACGTATTCACTGAAGGATTTCTTTTAAATGAAAGCTCCTTGGGTCATTGAGGATAGGATTGGATTTGCAGAAATTTGAATCACAAGTAGCAGGGTCAGAACACTTCTATTGTGTTCAAGCAAATCATACCCAGCCCTGGAAGCACACTCTGTATCATGTTTGGGCAGTCAGGCTCCGACTGTGGTTAGGGGCCAGGTGTATTTATAGTGAGCAAGACATCGGCCCTGCCTCGCCTCCTCACACCCTGGGCACTGCTTGCTTCTTGCCACTCCTCCCACTCCATATTAACAGGCCGGCACTGGCTTTAGAGGGGAGTAAAAGCTGGGGCAGCCAGACTCCAGCCTGGCTCCGTGCAGTCTCTGAGTCAAATCACCTTTACATTGGCTTGCCTGTGAATACATCATCTTGAAATGTGGTTTATTTTTTGTGGCTTAAAAAATTAAGATAAAATTCACATACCATAAACTTCACCCCTTTAAAAAGGTAATTTACTCACATGTAGGACATTCACAGAGCTGCATGACCACCACCTCTGTCTAGTTCCAAGACATGTCCATCACCCCAAAAGGAAACCTTATCTCCACTAAGCAGTCAGTCAACATTCTCCGCTCCCCCAGCCCCTGACACCCACCAGTCAGCTTTCTGTCTCTATGCATTTACCTATTTGGAATGTTTCATACAAATGGAATCATGTAGTACGTGGCCTTTTGTGTCTGGCTTATTTCACTCAGTGTAATGTTTTCAGGGCTCATCCAGATGATAGCATGTGTCACGACTTTATTCTTTTGTATGGCCACACAGTATTTTGTAGCACGGGTAGACCGCCCCCATTGGAATTCTGCTCTGTGAGGGCACCACTTGGAGCTGCCCTGTTCGTGGATGTTTACCGGGGCTGAGAGCAGAGCTGGGCACCTCATCATGCTGATCAGTAGCTATTTGTTGGATGGATGAATGGAGGTTGCTGGTTTCCCCCAATTTCTGGTGATTCTCGGTGTCTGCTAGTATTCCTCAGTGGACGCCTGGGTGGGATTTCCTCTCCCTGGGGTGTGAGGTGGGCTGCAGTCCGGGAAGGTGGGAAGGCTGCATGTTGGGGCTGTGAGTGGTGAGCAGGCCGGGGCTGGCCTACATGGATTCTCTCTGCTGGGTCCCAGGCCTGCTTGGGCTGTCAGCTCCTGCTCGCCAGCTTGCTCAGTTTCTTTAGAGGGGAAATGTCCAGCTTCTCTGCCATGAGGGGCCTGCGCAGGAGGCCGAGGGCAGCAGCACATCTGCATGTAGTTCCTCCCTATTCCTTCTCCCACTGCCCGCCTTCCCCTGCAGTGATTTGAGGAGGGGGTAGGGGGCCTTCCATCCAGCCTCCACACCTCCTTCTGGACAGGGGATGTGCTACTGAGTTTGGGTCCGTCCCACATTTTTTCTTGTTACTCATTTTATTGGAAGCATGTCACATGTAGAAATTAAGGAGAATTGACTTCTTGTAATATTGCGTCTTCCTGTCCACAAGCTAGTACGTCTTTTCACTCGTTCAGGTCTTCTTCTGTGTTCTTCACTATTTAAAAGTTTTCCTCACTTAGTTCTAATCCAGTTGTGAGGAATCTTTAATTGAGATCTAATTTGCATACAGTTAAATGCTAAGATATTAAGATCCTTAACTTCGAATGCATATCAAAACAGACCATTTTTATCACCCCAGAGAGTTCCCTTACATCACTTCCCAGTTTCCCTTCCCCTCAGGCAACCACCGATCTGATTTTTATACCACAGGATAGTAGTCTCTTCTCGAATCTCATGAAAAGAAATGATGCCTTGTTTACTCTTGTGTGTCTGGCTTTTTTCCTGCAGCGTAGAGTTTTCAAGGTTCATTCATGTTATAGTGTGTATCAGTACTTCCTTTTTATTGCTGAGCAGCTTTCCATTATATGGATATATCACAGTTTATCCATACCCTGTTCACTGACATATGGGTCGCTTTTAGCTTTGCACTGCTACAAATCAAGCCGCTGCGCACATTCGTGTACAAGGCTATTTGTGGACATATGTCTTCATTTCTCTTGGGCGGAGACCTAGCAGTGGAATTGCTGACTCCTAAGGTACAGGAATGTTTACCTTTTTGAGAAACTGATAGTTTTCCAAACTGCTTGTACCATTTTTCACCCCACTGACAGTGTGCGAGTTCCAGTTCTCCCATTCAACTCCTCTGGCTTCGATTTATCTGTTCCTCTGATCTCATCCACCTTCGTTCTTCTGAAAGTTCATCTCAGTCTTCGGATCACTGATGTCTTCACCCCTTCGTGCTCCGTGTACTCGCGCACGTGCCTTTTTTCTGACATCTCTCAGGGGTTTTCAGAGACAATGTAAATGTGCTTGGTGTGCCATCTGGAACAGGAAGTCAGGTTTTTAGTTATGTGAGTAGTCTCTAGTGTGGCGTTTTATGTTGACGGTCTCGTAAAAAAAACGTTACCCTGTCTTTTCTGCATTTGTTTTCAAAGCAGCAAAGAATAAAAACGATGACTTTTGTTTCTTCCAAAGCTTCTGATAGAAGAATATTAATTAACCTTTCAGCCTGAACTTCATTGCATGTCCAAGAATAACTTATTTAAGGGGGAATGGGAATGTTGACATTTTATGTGATTTCAAATGCTGAAGATTTTTTTCACGGGTGGGATCGAATGGAAAACCTCTGTATGAGATGGAGGGTGGAAGGTGAGTCGTGGGAATTGTTTCACTCGGTCCCTGGGATCCTCAGCCTCCAAGCTGCATGTCAGATGTGCAATCGGTATTGTCACTCCTTGCATTTCTCCCTCTTCTCAGGACTATGTGTGCACGGTGTCACTTGTCACATCTTCAGGAAAATAACTGCTTGAAGCTTTTTCTTCTCTCCTGGAGCAATGCAGGCTCTCCCCCAGAGAGTTAGGGATTGGCAGGAAAGGGGTGAAGTGGGGTGAGGCAGTAGAGGCAGTGGCTCTGGCTGTCTGAGCCCCAGTTAGAGCTATGTAGCAGCTAGGGCCTTTCCGATGACAGTAGTGCCTGGGCTGGGGGAGTATGTGACAAGGACATCTATTGTGACAAGGCATTAAAACATGTCTCATAAACAAAACCTGTAGTTTTGGGGCTTGATGTATTGTTTAGGTTATCTTTTCAGGAATATGGTACGTATGCCGAGCGAGGTGGGCAAATTGCGTGGTACTAAAACTGCTAGGAAGCAAATACAAGAAGGCATTGCTACTTTTTTGTTGCTCCCACCTCCGAAAGGATGGCTGAAACCCTCTGTACTCTGTCATTTGCCTGCCTGTCTTTGGCTGCCAGTCAGTGAGGGACGTGTCGTAGAAACATGAATGTGCTATCAGAAAGGAATATTCGTGCTTGCGGGGAAGCACAGGGTGCCAGCCCAGGTTGTAGGCCTGCTGGCTTTAAATATCTCCTTTCAGCAGGACTTCTAGCCAGAGAAGCTAGGGATGGGGGTGGGTAGAGTGGGGAAGAGACCTAATTATGTAAATTTTGATCTTAAAGCTTTATTCATATGTTTCCTGGCAGGTTGTTCTTTAATCTCAAGAACAAGATTGCTCAGAATTACCATATATTCCAGTTAATTGCATTAAAATTATAGCAAAGGTTGTTTTTGCTATAATCAAGAGTGATTTTGATTAATACTTATGAAATCAGTTGCCTCACCAGCAGTGGCAATAAGAACCTCAGTCAGCTGTCCCTTCTCTTCTTTCCTTCCTTCCCCCGCCCCAAAGGCCAGGATACAAAATATTTTTGAAAGGTTTTTCTTTTCCAAATACACTTACATGGATAGTTATTTGGAAAGAAAATTTTTCAAAGAGGGATTCTGATTATTTTCTTCTGTGTTTAGTACAAAGTTTATGAAATAGTTCTTTTCTGAACAAGGCAAAGAGAGGACCCCAGCAGAGGTCAAGGCTGGCGACAGTGACAGGAGCACACGCCATCTCCTGATCGGCTGTGTACTGGTAGAGATTCAGGGCATTCTAAAGAGTATCTTCTAGTCTATGGCTATGCTACCCTGAACGTGCCCGATCCCGTTTGATCTCGGAAGCTAAGCAGGGTCGGGCCTGGTTAGTACTTGGATGGGAGACCACCTAGGAAGACCAGGTGCTGTAGATGTGACAGACAGACAGACAGACAGACAGACAGACAGATAGAATCTTCTATTGGATCAGTAGAGCACCTTGGGAAGATCAGAAGAAACTTGCTAGGAAGTGACAACACACATAAAGAAAACATTAGAATTACATACACTAAGAAAAAAAAATCAAAATTAACTATAGCGCAAGGTATATACAAAGTGCTTCATTAAGGGACCAGAGTGGTGGCAGTAGGCATGAAAGAGATGGCTAGACTCGAGGTTTTTCAGTTGAATTGACTGCTGTCATTGATGGGTTGGATGTGACTGGGGAGAGAGAGGAGGACTTGAGTGTAACAATGCCCACACTGCCAGCCTGAGCAGTAGTAGCTGGTGGTTCTGCTTGGGTGATGATTTGGGGGAACCTAGTCTGGAGAAGGAAAGGAGAATGTTTGCTCTTAGCTCAGCACAGAGGCAGCCCAGTGAGCCAGCAGCGGCCTGGAGTCATTCCGGGGTGTGCCCTTCTCCCCCAGGGCTGTGGCGACTCTACCTTTCAGCCTAGTTGCTCCCCAGTAAGGACCAAAATAAGAGCTACTTGGCACAGGTATTCATGAGAGCGTTCTGGGGTATGATGGATGATGTAGAACATCCAGCACAGTGTCTGGGACCAGCTTCTTCCAGAACCTTCCAGCTGCAGTAGGGAGACTCAAAGGGAAGACTGCCTATCTTCCCCATCAGCAGAGAGGTTGGGAGGTGGACTTGGTGAGGGGACACAGTGTTAGGCTGGCAGACTCACCCACCAGTATGGACAGAATGACACCATTTGAGCATACTTGGGGTGTCAGAGCCCCTTTACTTTTCAGGTACTTCTGCATACATTGTCTGTCCTGACTTAAGAGATGGTGAAAAAAGGGATAGAGAGGTTGAGGAACTGAAGAGGGTCATACAGCACATTATGTATGTGCTTTGGAGTCAGATACTAACCAATACTAAATACCTACTACTGTGTGCCAGATACTGGGCCACTTCAGTGACTGCGGGATATACACGGGTTGTCAGCTGCAATGTATCGAAGAGGAAGCAGTCTTGGGAGTAGTTATGCTCACAGGAGAGACGATGCTTTGGCATAGGCGGGGGCTGGAGACGTGACTTGGGAGGTCTCAACATGAGATGAAAACCAAGCTGTGGTCCTAGACCACATCACCCAGGAAGCAGGGTCAGGGAGGGAGGGAGGGAGGGAGAAAGACAGGAAGGGCTAACAGCATAGTTTCAGAGTGAGAAGAGATGTCAGCCAGGAGCCAAGGAGGGGATGGACAGAGAGGTGGAAGGAAAATCAGAAGAAAGGGAAGCCAGAGTGGAACAATTCAAAGAGCAGTGAGCCCCGTCTCGTGTTCCATTTCACATTTCCGAGAATGGTTTCCGGGAGATGCAGGCAAAGCCAGACGGCCGCAGGTGGTGGAGCAAGGCCTGGAGACCCCATCCCTCCTGCCCGGGCATGGAGGAGGGGTAGAAAGGGCAGTAGCTGAGGGGCATCAGGGGCTGGGGAGACATGACCGTTTCCTAGACTGTATGAGAAAGGAGCTGGTGGAGATGGGGGGAGGGTACCATTGCTGGATTGACTGCCCCTGCACAGCAGACACAGCCACATCTAGGATCTCATGTTGGCCTCTGGAAGTGTACTAATTGGCCTCATAAAGTAGAGGACAAGAGGTTCTGGGAGAGGTACAGACCTGTCCAAGGTGATTCAGCTAGTGAGCGGCAGAGCTGGGTTGGGATGCACTTGGCCCATTAGTTTTGCCTTTGACCAGGTGTCCAGCAGGCCATTGGCGGGGGCCCTCAGTCTTATGTTCCTGCAGAGGGGAAAAGTGGTTTTCAAATCAGCTCCCTGTCCCGTTGGTTGCGCTGCCTTCCCTTCCTGATTTAGCGCGTGTGGTAGCTGTGAGATTAGCTGTGCCTCAGTTATCAGTGTTACTTACAAAGATGGGGGAACCTCAGAGCTGGTCTCTGGGACTGGATGATCACAGTAGGAGGTGAGAGCTGGTGGCTCTGGTTACTTCTGGAGACCTCCGTGTCAAAGACGGCTCAGCTCCAAAGATAGGTCCCTAGACTAGTAGGTCACTGTGCCTCTTCTGATTATCCCAAGCAAAGCCCCAAAAGCTAACCACTAGGTCCGAGTCAGATTCATTGGCAATGACCTGATATAGACAGGGAGACCTCTTTCTACTGCTACCGGACTCCCCAGGGAGCTAGTGCAATGCCTCACAGGGCACTTCCAAATCCTCTCGTATCACCTTGTCCTTTCACCCTCTCTTCTCTGTCCCCGAATCACATTTGTCACTGCATCCTATCGATTGTACCTCAGAAATCTGCCTCCGTTTTCCCAGTTTCATCGCTCAAGTTCATCTATGCCATCATATTTTTTTGTTCGATATATAATTCATATACCGTGTAATCGACCCTTTTAAAGCGTACAATTGTTTTTTTTTAGTACGTTCATACTGTGGTGTAACCATCACTACTACTTCCAGAATGTTTTCATCGCCCCAAACAGAAACCTATACTTAGTAAGCAGTCACCTCCATTCCCCCTCCCTGATGGGAGGAGATTTGATTTTGCACGGTTAGCACGCATTGCGATATACATGTGACATATCATTGTATACTTAAAACCTATATAATTAACCAATGTCACCCCAAGAAACTTAATAAAATTTAGAAAGACAGAAAAAATAACATTTTCTTTATCCATTCATCTGTCGATGGATGGGTCTTTTACATATTTACAGGAATGCTATTATACTCTGCATCACTATTCCACTCAGTCATATGTCCGGAGGATCTTTCCATGTAGATCTGTCATTCATATAAACCACTGGCTTATATCCACATTATCACTGTACCTGATCTGACAGAAGAATTTCTCCATTCACAGTCATTTGAGCTTTTCCAGGCCTTTTGCGCAGCAGCGCTGCAACAGGCATCCTTGTAACCTGTGACCTCCTCTTCAGCTTGGGTTCTCCCTGTGACCATGTGCGAGGCGGATGCTGAGAAGTAGACTTGCCAAGTGGCAGAATTCGGGTTTCAAATGTCAATAGATACTGCCAATCTGTTCCCTCTCCCTCTGGCAGTAGTGCAGAGACAGTGTCTCCCCTTTAGTTAACAAACGTATGTAGGAAAAAGGCAATCTATTGGATCAGGTACCTGAAGAACCCTGAGACGGTGCTACTTTCAGGTACACATAGGTCTAGGCTCTTAAATGATGTCACTTCGACAATCTCCATCTCAGTTTTGCTTTTCTCTGAGTTGGCTTTATTCTTTCGCAGGTTCTCCTCAAAGTAGCCACAGGCAGCTCAGGATGACATCTTACCAGCTTAGCACGCCCCGTGAAAGAGTTCCTCTTTGTCAACAGTTCCAAAAAGTCCTGGATGTTTTTAGTAACTGCTCTTAGGTTTTTTTTTCCTCTTATTTATATTCCTTCTATTTCAACTTAACTTCCTGACGGCAGGGCAGAGTCTCCCTCTGAGCAAATTCAGAGCTGCTGATCACTTGAACCCAAGCTGGAGATGAGGCCAGGGGTGCAGGAAAAACATCTGGGTAGTAGAAGCAGAGTCTAAAATGTCCACAAGAACTTAGACCCTGCTCGACCCACTTCCCTGGGCTGTATTCAAAGGGACCAATTGTCCATAGGAAGCCACCTAACCCCTGAAGCCTCTTAAACGCAGGCTGAGAAGTAGGATGAAGTAGGTCCAGGGATCTGTCTGAAATTTTTAAAAAGTAAATTTTAACTTCAGACCAGTTTTAGATTTATGGAGAAATTTCGAAGAGTTGAGAGAGTTCCTACACATCGCATACCCAGTTTCCCCTAGTAATGCCTTACGTTAGTATGGTGTGTTCATCACAACGAACCATCGTCTGAACACTTATTAAAATCCAGGCTTCATATCAGATTTCCCACGTTTTCCCTAATGCCTCTCTTCTGTTCCAGGATCCCATCTCTTCCTACCTGGCATTTTGCACCTGAGAATTACTGGGTGAATAGTCAAGAATTCCAAGACTGAAGTTCTTAAATTCAAACCCAAATTCAATGCCTTTGGGTTTTTCATAGCCTGAATTGTTGAAGGTTTCCTAAATTGAGTTTTAAAAAACACCACTATCTAAACTTCAATATAGCTTTCATCTTTTTCCTGTTGCTATTACATCTGATGGAGTTCAAGGTTACCCAATGATTCTGTTCTCAAGTGTGCCCATGGAAAAGTGTATTCCCATGGGAGTAAGGGCATTGCCGTTCCCTGGGGACCTCCTCTGCACCAGCCACTGTGATGGGCTGAGATCTCCTTTGCCTTGTTGGTCTTTCTCTCTCAGCATTCTGGTGTGGACAGTGGAGTTCATTTCACCCTAGCTACTGGCCCACTGTCACCATGGTGGCCTTGCAAGACCCCTCTTTCATTTTGTTTCATATTAGGAGTGAAAAATTGAAACCCCTAAATGTTCAATAATAATTAACTGGTTAAGTAAATTAAGGTACGATGACTTACGCTGCAGTCATTAAAGTCACATTATTAACATGTGGAAAAACAGGTTACGAAAGCAAGCAGAGTGTGTGATACTTTTTAAAAGTACACACACACACACACACACGTCTTTATACATTATACTTATACTTTAGTCCCAGCAAATTCTTGTGATTTATTCTAAAGAATTAATGAAGGCAGTAATAGCGACATATGTAAAAGTATTTGTGTACATACGTTAAACCTACATAGAGGCACACAAACTAGTCTGGAAGGGCATATACCAAGGTGTTAATGATGCTTGCTATGGGTGAAGGAATTACGGGAGGTTATTTTATTTTCTTCTTTTTTCCTTTTCCAATTTTATGGATCTTTCTAACAGCATTTATTATATTCATAAGAATTTTCCATATTTAAAAATAAAGGTAAATAAGGTTCATCAATAAGAATTATGTCCAACAGGATTTTATAGAATTTCTGTTCATACTGCAATTTTTGAATCGTCACAGGGAGATGGGAAAGCTATATTCTGAAAATTATTTTTGATTCTCCTTAGATTTTAGCATAATTTAAATTTAATGCAGACTAAATTTAGTATCTTCTGAGCTGCCAATATCTGTTCAGCTACATCCTAAGTGATGTGGGGCTACAATGAAAATGTAACCTATGATTCCTTTCCTCAAATTACTCTTAGTTAATCTAGGATAAATGATATCTGGGAAAGAGAAACCAGGACTGCATTCAAGGCTACTCATGGCAAAGTGCTAAATCATAAGACAGAGCTGCTGGGCTGCATGGAGGTTCAGAGAGGGAGAAGATAGTTACGTATTGGAGGGGTCAGGAAAGTCTTCATGCACAAAAAGATGGGATAGCAAAAGAAAAAAAGTTACCTTGCGATAACCAATCTGCTTTTCTGTCTAGTATAACTTCCTCGTTCCTGCTTCCTTCTGCCTGTAAAAGTCTTTTCATTTTGTACAGCTCCTCAGAGCTCCTTTTATCTGCTAGGTTGGACGCCACCTGATTCATGAATCTTTGAATAAAGCCAGTAAGGTTTTTACAATTTACTCAGTTGAATTTTGTTTTCTAACATAATAAACATGTTATTAGGCATGTGGTATATCTTACTGAACGACGACTTATCTATATGTATAATATGTGAGTATTGTGATAATTCACAAGATGAGCATATCAAGTTCTTGGTGGATAGAGTTGATCCCCACTGGGAACCCATCTGGATGAGAGTGACCGAAAGATGTTTTTCTCAGGTAAATAAAAGGCTCTGGTAGTTAGAGCACCATCATTTGTCACCTCACCTTGCACTAATGCCCCACAAGTACAATAATTGGAGAAAGCTGCACAAATGACAGAACAATGATGTAATGTTCACAAATGCCAACTTGTAGCAAAGGTCTAATAATATAGTAGGTGTGAGTTATGAACCATAATTAAAGCCTTTGTCAGTCATTTTACCCAATTAGAATATACGTAATTGTAAGTAGGACTCTTTTTTTCTTTTTAAAGAATAATTGCTTGTTGAAAGTGTGACATTACAGGATTAGCAGAATAGTATCCGAAAGACTTCTAAATGAATACTATAAACCTGTTAAAAACAAAGTAGGCACTTAGGCTCTTTCAGACAGATCCTAGCTGCTCTGGTGATTTCTCTGCATCAGAGAATGCACTGTTCCTGCTGTTCCCCAGGTCTAGAATGGTGTCTGATCCAGAGTAGATGCTCAGCAGAAGTTTGTTGACAACAGATGAACGTGTACATAACAGAAAGGAAGAGGTATCAGTCTCCTGTTGCTGCTATAACAAATCATCACAAACTTAGAGGCTCAAAGCAACACAAATATATGCTCTTACATTACGAAGGTTGGGAGTCTGACATAGATATCACCAGGCTGAAATCAAAGTGTCAGTATGGCTGTGTTCCTTCTGGAAGCTCCAGGAGAAAATCTGTTTTCTGGCTTTTCCAGCATCTGGAGGCTGCCACATTCCTTGGCCCGTGGTTCCTTCTTCCAGTCACACTGACTCTGACCCTCCCATATCCCTTTTTTAGGGACCCTTGTCATTAGCTTGGGCCCATCCAGGTAATCCAGGATCATCTCCCCATCTCAGTAGCATTAATTACATCTGCCAAGTTCCATTTGCCATATAGGTGACATAGTCACGGGTTTCTGGGAAGTGGGCAGTTAGAAATGGGACTTCTTGAGGGATTCTGCCTACTACAGAAGGTATCATTTATTTCGATAAATGATATCAAAATATGTTTTGCATTACATTACATTGTTTTTAAAAAAAAATAGTTCCATTTTCTAACATTAATAGCTTCAGAAAATAAAGAAGGAAATAGGCATTACCTGTGGATAACTGCCATTAATATTTTGGTATGTAGTACAGATTTTATGAAAAACATCTCGAAGAGGTTGGCGAGGTGGGTGGTAGATCCTCTAGGCTCTAAGAGGCTGTTGTAAGGATTTTGGCATTTATGCCCTCATGGGTGTATACTGTTGTTTTTAACAGCTTCGTTGAAGTATAATGAACACAAAAGAAGCCACACTTGTTTAAAGTGTACAGTTCGATCAGTTCTTGACCATCACCACAGTCAAGATCATGACTGTCTTCATCAGCCCCAGAAGTTTTCTCTGCCCTTATCCTCATCTGCAGGCAGCCGCTGATCTGCTCTTTCTCACTATACATTAGTTTACATTTCCCAGCATTTTATAGAAATGGTACCATAAAGCATGTACTTTCTTTTTCGCCTCGTTTCTGTCACTCAGCATAATAATCCTGAGATTTATTCATGTCGTGTGCATCAGTCATTCATTCCTTTTTCTCCCTCAAATGAGGAAAGCCTCCTTTTTGAATACTGGGCTAGGTGACTTCATTTGACAAACTTGCTGAATGCACGGTGGACCTGTGCCACGCCTGCCCTTGCTTCAGGTGCCAGGGAGAAGAAGAGGCATGATACTTGGCCTCAGACCTCCCAGAACCTCTCTCTGTGGAGAAGATAGCCGTGAAGGGAAGTTAGAAAATTCAGCTTGCCGAATTCGTTTATGTTTGACAAAGATGTCAAGACAATTCAGTGAGTAGCCTCGTCGCATCATTTGTTGCGATGTACATGTCTGCTGGCTGCCTGCATGTACTGAGGGCGGGATGCAAAATATGCTTCTAACGATACGATCCATGTCAGGTACAATTCGGAGATAAACATGGTCTGATAAGTTGCTGATCTTAATGATGAGCATGCCCACTGCTGAGCCTGGCCGAGTTCACGTTTTAAGGGACACATTTGGGCTGGAAAGAAGCTTAGAAAGTAGACAAGTTGAATTCTGTTCTGTGACACAGAGGAAGCTTTCTTTAGGTACTTCCCTCTTCCCCCTCCAAAGTAAGTAGGAATGTTCAATAACGTAGACTTGCAGGATGCTTGTCATTTCTAGTGGATTTTTTAAAAATGGTCGTTTTGTATCTTCAAAACATCTATATCCTTAGCATCAGCTCCCGCCCCCATCGGCTTGTGTACAGAAACACAAACGCAGAGCGCTATAAAGGGGAAAGGTCAGCTGAAGAGCTGTGATTTTATTTCGCATGGTGTTAAATAGGTTATTTGATTTATATTCTCCCAAATAACAGGCTGATTTAGGGAAATAGTCGGCCAAATCAAGCAGACACAGGCCCGGATGAGTTCCTTGCAATTGCTGTATAGCCCAAGACACCAATGTCCCCTTTTCCATTGAGGCAAAAACCAGGCGGTGGGTCTCACTCCTTTTGAGGATTTGTGCTGGAAGACGAGCCAGACAGATTGATAAGCTAGTCCCAGAAGGAGGTAACAGAGCAGGATGTATTTATACCTACAGACTGGCTCTTTCTATTTTTGACATTGCTCCCCAGATCGCTTAGCCACTGTTTCCAGTGTGCCACATAAGTGCCAAGGGCTGTCGGGGCCGAGTTCCATAATAGTGTACACAGGCATTGAATTTTAGTGTGGTTGTTGTAGAAGCAACAGTCTGCCATTGGGTATATCAGGGAAAGGAATCAGAGCAAGCCATTTCTTGCAAATATGACACACACGGACAGGTTCGTGGAGCAACGTCATTCAAGTCAAAGGGAGGAAGGAGTTAAGGAAGAAGTGAGGGGTGTGGCAGGGAGATGAGATCTGGTGCTGGTGACTTTCACCACAGGATCCAGATGTCTGCCGTGGACAACGGGAGATGGACTTATTCTTCGTAGTGCTAGAAGATCAGGGCCAGTTTCAGGGTCAGTACAAAAACGTTTTCCAGCAACCTGACTCTTCCAATAAATAGCCTTCAAAAGCACCTGCCAGGGCCCCCAGCTGAGGTGATTCTGAGAGCAGAGGTTCCTAAGCTTGGTCAGCCTGTCCCTCCTGGCTGAGAACCTCTGAGTTATACATTGGAGATGAATTTGCTATACTCTGAGGGATGGTCGATTAGCTTACATTTCAGGTTCTTCCCAAAGTTAATAAACCCTGAGAAAGTTGACTTGGTTTTTGTGAAGTTTGTTTTTAATAAACTGTAACTCGGTGTTATTTTTAAATTTCTTGTCATGCTAAAAATATATATAACCTTAAGTTTACCTTTTTACTCATTTCCGAGTATACAGTTCAGTAGTGTTAAACATATGCACATCATTACACAGCCAAATCATAAGTTTTTCATCTTGCAAAACTGAAATTCTATACCCATCAAACACTAACTCCCCATCATCCCTTTCCCCCGAGCCCCTGGAAACCACAATTTTACTTTCTCTCTCTTTCTGGATTTGGTTACTCTAGGGACCTCAGATAAGTGGAATCATAGTATTTGCCCTTTTGTGATTGGCTTCCTTTTGCGTTTCACTTACCATAATGTCCTCAAGATTCGTCTATGTTATAATCACTTGGCGATATTTTCTTATTTTTCACATTTTATAAGATTTCCAGAGTGGACATACATGACTGGAAAACAAACTTAAAGATTTACATAAAACAGTGAGAGGTATAATATAAGACGGGCCTATAGAGAGAGGGAGGCCAGATCAGGCTGGGCCTTGCAGGCCATAGTTAGGCACGTGGAGTTTATATTCAGTGTAGTGAGGTCTTTGAGGGTTTCGAGCAGGGAAATGATGTGCTATGATTATTTAAAAAAAGATAAAGGGAGTTGAAGCTTCTAGGTATAAAACAAGTTATGGGGATGTGTGCAGCATAGATAAAACAGTAATAACATAATTATAACATTGTACAGTGTCAGATGGTTGCTGGACTTACAAGGATCGCTTCTTTAGGTAGATAAATGCCGAGTAACTATGGTGTACACCTGAAATGGACACACTATCATGTTAGTTATATTTTAATAAAAATCTTTTTTTTTTAAAGGGTGTCTTTTTGCCTACTGTGTGGAGAATGGGTTGTTGTGGGGAGAAGACCTGGAAGGACCAGGTAGATGGCTCTTGTGGTTGTCCAGGCAAGAGATGATGGCTGCAGTTGAGGTGTGGATAAGTGGGTGGACCGAGGGCATGTGGTGCAGGTAAAATTGACAGTACTTGATGACGGCGTGGCTGCAGAGTGCGGGAGAGATGTCCAGGATGATGTACAGGTTTCTGGCTTGTGGCTGTGCCATTCAGTGAAACAGATGAGCCCAGGAAAGGGTTAGGGTTGGAGGAGGGGAGGCAAGTGGAGGCATTTGGTTTGGGACATGCTTAATGTGAGCTGGCTATGAGCCTGAGGCATCGAGGAGGGATTGGAAAGGGAGGGTGTGGAGGCATCAAGTATAGCCATTTTAAAACTTTGATTATGAAGAGGAGAGAGAAGGCAGTATCAGGATGCGGATGTACAGTAAAAAAAAAAAAAGGGTTTTCTAGTTTAAAATGGGAGAGATCTGAGGATGTTTAAAAATAGATGAGATAATACTTCCCAAATTGTTCTACAGATTCAAGGCAATCCCAGTCAAAACCGCAGCTGTTTCTTTTGCAGAAATTCACAAGCTGCTCCTAAAATTCATATGGAAATTCGAGGGACCCAGAATAACTGAAAAACAAGTTTTGAAAAAGAAGAATGATTTCAAAACTTAGTACAACACAGCAGAATTCAAGACTGATTGGTACTGGCACAAGGATAATCATGTAGATTGATGGAATAGAATTGAGAATCAGTCAATAAACCCTCACGTTCATGGTTAGTAGAACTTCGACAAAGGTGCCAAGACAATTCAATGGGGGGAAAGGATAATCTTTTCAACAAATAGTTCAGGGACAACTGGATTTCCATGTGCCAAAAGAAAAAAAATGAAATTGGATACCGACCTTACACCGTACACACATTCAGAATGGATGATGGATTTCAAGTGTAAGAACTGAGATGATAAAACTCTTAGAAGAAAATGTAGAAGTAAATTCATGACCTTGGTTAGGCAAAAGCATTTTTAGATATGGTACCAAAAGTACAAGTGATAAAAGAAAAAAAGAAAAAAAAAACCAACAAGATAAATTGGCTTTCAAAATGAACTTCTGTGCTTCAACAGAAACCATCCAGAAAATCAAAAGACAAACCACACAGTGGGGGAGAACTTTTGTAAATCATATATCTGATAAGAGACTTGTATCCAGATTATATAAGGAGCCCATACAGCTCAACAATAAAAGACAACCCAATTAAAAATGGGCAGAGAGTCTGAATAGACATTTCTCTTCATGGGCCTTTTTCTCTTTTCTCTTCTCTTGCCCTATAGCAAGAGGACTCTTTGGTAAGAAGACTTTCCACATTTTCTAGGCCACCAGTCAGGGGGAAATCTTCCCTGAAAGTGGCTTCTGTTTTCTGACTGATCCAAAATGTTGTAGTTTGGTCCAGAGTTATTACCAGGAACAGGTGAATCACTAGGATGCATTCAGAATTGAGGTTCGAGGCCTCTAGGTTCATTGTCTTCCTCACTTGCAGGCACTTGTTATAAAGTTATTTCTCAAAACTTTAGTGCTTAGAGGAGAAACTGGGTTTTCTGTGGCAGAAGGTCTGTCTGTTCACTAGTTTGAAGAATACATTGTAAGTGTTGGTTTCTTGGGCATAGATGGTCTTGGGTTTCCGATATAAGCATCTGCTAGAAGAGCAGTTCATTTGAGGCAGTGAACTAAGCACTATGATGGGACAAGGCCCTGTGGTATGTTGGGGCATGCAGAAAGGATCAAGGCTCAGTTCTTCAGAGTTTACAGTCAACTGTGAGGGCCAGAGACTCAGATATATCAGGTCCAATTTGAATGAAAGATGGAGGAGGATCAACGTGATGAGTTTTACCTGGTGAAGGGGGCAGGCATTACCATGGAGAAAAGTTCCTCTGAGGATGCTGACAACCTCTACAGGAAAAGAAGGGTTTGGATAAAGAGAGCAGTGAGCATAGAGGTATAGAAGTGCAGAAAATGGTTCAGTTTTGAATGATACGCAAGGAGTTTGGACTTGATTCTTTAGGCAATGGGGAGAAATTGGTAGTGTTTGCGTAACAAGGGTGACCCAACCAGATCTTTGATGTATCACACTTTTTGGGCAGCGGAATAGAAGCAAGGCTCAGGCTAAGGAGGGCAGTTAGAGGGCTGAAATGAGAAGATAAGGGAGTGACCACAGAAGTGGAGGCGATGTGATGAATACGAGAAATATTTTGGTAGTAAAACAGATAAAACTTGATCGCCAATGAAGGAGAAGGCATCAGGAATTACAGCCATGCTTCTGACTCGGTGCCTAGGTAGGTGGTGATACACCTGAACTCTGCTATGCAAAAGGAGGAAGCCGAAGGGGAAGGTGACAGAAGACAGAGGTCAGTTTGGGCATTTCTCTTTGGAGGATTTGTGGAAATTTCCCCTGGATAGCGTGACCTGCAGGGTTGGAATTGGGGAGAAAGGTCTGGGTTGGGGACCTCTAGGAGTTGACTCAGGCTGGCAGCACCTTTCTCCCTTTGCATTGGCCCGGCCTGGTGATAAGGCTAAAATCTTGATGAGCCCATTCAGTGTAGATTCAGATTCTGTCTCTCAGCCTGCTCGTGAACATGGATAGACCCTAGCTAATGCTGGACCTCGCGACACGACTGCTTTGTTTTGCCTTCAAAGTTGACTGGCTAGATCAGGCTCTCTGTCCACGCTCACTCTTTGAGGGCCCATGATGCAACCCAGGCTCCATGCAAGCACGTCTGTACTGCACCGGACTGTGACGAGCTGTCTTAGGAGATTCTCTTGTTTTTGTTTCGCCAGTTTAAAAGAGTATGCCCCACCCACCCACCAAAGTCAACCTTTTAATGGATTCTCTTTATCTCTAAAATGAGTGTGTGGGATTAGATGGTCGCTGAGGTCCTGTTCAGCTCTGCTTGGCTCTGATTTGGAAATGTCCATCTATGCAACATCAATCAGAGACAGCTTCCCACCTCACTTAAACAATTATACACACATCCACTTGTGTTTTTGTTTGTTGGCTGCAGGAGAAGGAAATGCCACGTGCATCGATTGTTATTAGTCAATACCTTGTGGCATCGGAACTGTTTTGTGACAACCTTGTGTCTCGATTTCCCAGGTTTATGTCACATCATTAGGATCTAAAGGTTCATCAGACACTGGGTGAGTTCAGGTTGGAGTGTGACTTTGTTGTCTCTGCATCTGTTAAGCTTTGAACATTTTAATAACTTCCAAAAGCTATTTACTCATTCATATTTATGAAGGGCCTTACAGAGCTGGTAAATTCTACTTTAATAGCAAATATAATAATAGCTAATATTTGAGAGATTCCTATGTGTTAGATTCCTTGCTAATCCCTTCATATATTCTGTCCAATTTAGTCTGCAAATCAGCTCACCGTAGTGGAGTTTACCACTATCTCCATTTTACAGGTAAGGAAACTGAGGCACAGAGCTGTCAAGGCTCTTGGCCAAGGTGTCTCTGCTGGTGAGTGGCAGAGCTGGGACCTGCACTCAGGCTGTTTGGCTCCACAGCTGGTCACCAGTATTTATAATCCTCATCCAGTACTTATAATCTTGGAACAGCTTTGGACCAGAGTTGAGAGCCTCGTGTCCCAGTTTTTGATGTGACTCCAGCAGTGTCATCTTCAGCAAAGAACTTAGTATCTTAGAAACTGTGGTCCCCAGAGCATTGTGCCTCTTGTCATAGAGCTATCATGAGACCCCCAAGCCTCCTGGCACATCATGATGACGCTTTTTTTGGCCCACGGTGGCCTCGTTTCTGTTATGTATGTCATCCATTTTATCCCATTGGGGTGTTGAGCAATCAGGTATAATACCTTCATTTTACGTATGGGGAGCAGGTCATTCCTGTGAGGTCAACTGAATGTGCCGGGCCCCTAGTCAGTGAGTGGGAGAACTGACGAGAAGTTGTCTCTCCTGGCTCCATGATCATTTCTCTTTCTGCTACCAAATTATTAACTGTGGGGGCCTGCAGGTTCCCACCTGATCAGGTGTCTGATCTCTGAGGTCCCAGGGTCCTGGAAGGGCTGAATGCTGGGCTCAGTACCTGGAGACAGCTACCGCATTTTTTTATTGAGATATAATTCATATAACATAAAATCCACCATTTTAAAGTCTGCAGTTCAGTGCTTCTTAATATACTCAGTAGGTGGGGCAGCCATCACTACGATCTAACTCTAGACTATTTCTGTTAACTCCAAATGAAACCCTGCACTTATTAGCAGTCACTCCTCATACCCCTGTCCCTGGCAGCCACTCCATTTTTCTTTTTCAAAGGAGTCCCCTGGCCCTCAGCTCTGACTTCTGTGGAAGAGGTTATCCTTGAAGGCCTTCCGAGCCCCTTTGGGATTTTCTCTGAGCAGTCATCATCAATATTTACCTTTCTGTGTGAACACAAAGGAAGAATGAACGTATCCTTTCAGTTAGCAAGGTGACTTATGCAATTAAAAAAAAACCCTCCTCACCTTTAATATCAAGCTCCTTGCCATGTACATAGGACATAAAGATGCTCCCTGGAAATGTGTAAAAATACTCTTAGCCATGGTACCTGCATCTAAATTCTTGTTTACCGGATTTTCCTTTACATAGCAGGTAAC
>NW_024343579.1:174089-193902 GCF_902729225.1 Pteropus medius
ATTAAAAAAAAAAAAACAAAACCCTCCTCACCTTTAATATCAAGCTCCTTGCCATGTACATAGGACATAAAGATGCTCCCTGGAAATGTGTAAAAATACTCTTAGCCATGGTACCTGCATCTAAATTCTTGTTTACCGGATTTTCCTTTACATAGCAGGTAACAGAAGTGAGGTGTGCCCTGTGAATACCTGAAATGAACTGCCTGGGTTGGACTCCGCAGATGTATTGATGGTGATAGCTGTTTTGGACTGAAATGCTGATCCCTGGCTTCTGATGAACTACTGCTTTTGCATCATTACTTTCCTCTCTGGGAGTGCTTTCAATTTATTCATGAAACTAGTGGGAGCTCAGGTGGCAATAGCTAAATCCATTTAGTAATCAGAATAAGAGGAAAGCCATGTTCATGTTCCCTTGCAATGCTGCAGCGCTTAGCTAACCCAGAGGATATTAATTACTCAGCATGCTTTGAGGTGTGAAGGCATAAATTTACCAAGACAAATGTGTTCCCATCTAGACTGAGGCAACAAGAGTTAATTTAAAACAGTGCAAAAATTCAGGGAAATTGGGGACTAGCATAATTTAGCATTTTTGGTGGGAGAGCGAGACCTACTTGTTTGTGTTAAGGGAGTGAAATTATTTGCACCAGAGACATTTGAAAACTTGACCATGCATGCCAGCGAGTTTGTGAAATAGATTTCCCACAAGCGATGTTTGGGGATGTTTCTGTGGCAGGCAGGGGCTTCCTGCAGCACAGAGGTGCGAAGTTGTTTTTCCGGCCTGCAGGTTCTCCTTTTATTACTCATGGCCCCAGTGGCCCCCTGCTAGAGGGCAGGGGAAACACATGGCTTTTGCAAGCAGCCCATCAGGCGAGGTCTTGATCACGTTAAGGTAGAGCATCTTTATTTCATGGCTCATTTCAGGTTAAATCAAGCTGTGCCCCCGACCCCTCCATCAGTAAGCTCAATCTATTGGAGCTGATTTCTAGTCTTATTCTCTGAACCCAAGTGATCGGGGGCTTACGTCACAGTCCTATTTACTGGGTCATGACTTGCCCCCTCAGGTCTGAATTTGATCCTGGCCCACCTTCTGGTGGGCCCTCCCAGCTTTTAAGGGCCTGCCTCACTGTTGACCGAGTGGATTTCCTCTTTCCTATTTGATAAATAGCTCCATTTCTTTGCAGTTGTACAGATGCAGGTGCTAACCCTGCTGCCGGGCAGGTGGGTGTTCTGGCTTTCTTGGACAAACTTAAGTATAACATGGGTGTTTATGGAAGCTCCATTCAGACAGGCAAATGGAAAATCCTGAGACGACGCATCTACGCTTTACTAGTCTCTGGTGTCCCTTGCGTTCTTATTCATCAAAAGAAAAGGGTCAAGATTTTGCAATTTGAAAACAAAAGCGGTTTATGGTATTTATTCGTTTAGGATTTGTACTGGACCTTACCCCCCAAAACCGAAAGCCGCATATATGCATGAAGGGAAAAGGCAGGCGAGAAGCCATCCTTAGAGAGCAGGGGGATAGATGTCACTGGGCACTTGAGAGGCACCCGTCTCCCTGGCCAAGTTGTGACCGTGCCTCTGAAATCTTCAGCAGCCCGGGGTCCAGGCTGCCTCTGCAGTTCTCAGTCCAGCAGCAAGGAGCAGACATATACGTTCCTCTGCAGAGATGAGTTTGCTCTGGGTGTGAAACCCAAATGGATTTGTCACAAAGTAAGATCAAGTTATCTATTGCTAATTCCGTGCGAGCAGATCAGAGATACTTTTGCAGCATGGAGACAGAGTTTGGATAATCGCAATGAACACACCTTTAGGGAGTGCCTCCTTGCTGCCAGGCCTGTGTTTGGGCATGGAGATGCCCAAGTCCTGGTCCCTGCTTCAAGCATCACTACCCATGGGACTTTCTGCGATGATAGAATTGTTATCTGTTGGCGGTGTCGAACACAGTAGCCACCAGCCCTGTGTGGCTACAGAGCATTTGGAATGGGGCTGGAATGACTAAGAACTGAATTTTAAAAATTTATTGAGTGTTGATTAGTTTTAATTTAAAAAGCCGCACGTGGCTAGAGGCTGCCATGTTAGATCTACAGAGAGGACGAGCACAAACACTTGAATGGGCAAGATTTCAGGATGAACTAAGTGGAACAGGCGGGAGAACGGAGGAGGGAGTAATTAATCAAATCCAAATGAAAGGCTACCTAAGGGGCACATCACATGGGCTCTCTCATGGATCAGACATTTCAATCAAGGCTTTGGCAGATGCTGGGTCCCAGCCAGTCCATGGCAGAATTCTCTAACAACAGCCTGCTGTGTCTTGCTTTACAGCCTTCATAAAAACGCACCCTTAACTTTAGACCCCAGTCACGGTGGGTCAGGTTGCAATATGAGGTCAAGTTTATGTTCCCTCCCAAAGGGACAAAATCCACTTCAGGACGGACACAGGCTGCTGGGTTGTCTGCGGGTAAGACCAGCAATTTCCTTACTAAATGGATCTTCTCAAGGACACGCACAAGGCCGTGTGTAATGTTTCCAAAGTCCTGCTCTGTGTGAAAGGACGTTTTCAGACAGGTGTGACCAGCTCACTGCATGCTTTTGCCGTTAAAAGAAATTCTTTGTGACCTTCTGCAGTGGAATGAGGGAACTCCTCTGCCAAATACTTGAACACTGGCCGTCCAGATACCCAGTGATTTGGGGCTTGTAAATTGAGCCTACGATGAATCAGCTGCTTTCTAATACGTGCCTGGTGCCAGAGGGTGAATCAGTGTTGTTAATGCAAGGATTCCTGTCTGCTTACACTCAAACTGAGTAGTCTAGTTACAGATCGCGTGGAAGAGGCACGGAATTTAAACCATTGGAGGTGTGGTATCTCTCAGAATATTTGTTCCCATCTTGATTTTAGCAGCTGTGCTTGCTTGTAGACTCTGAAGTTGTCTTCATACCTCAGGATGTAGCTTGAGATTGAATGGTTTTGTCCACAGCTGGTTTGGGTCTCTAGAATCCAAGATCAACGAGGGATTAATACTGCAAAATCATTAAATTGTTGTTTTTACTTGATGATACATAACAGAATATAGAAACAAACAGTAGCACATGGCTGAGGCTAAAAACACATTACCTATGCAAGATGTTATTTGGAAGAACCTATTCTTCCCATTCTTGGGTGAGAAAGGATAGAGTTTTGAAGGAATACCCAGCAGGATGATTGGCTTATGATTTTGGGGGGAGGTCGATAAAGAACTTTTAAATCATCATCATAAGAGAAATACATGTACAATACTAAAAAAAAAAGGCAGAGAAGGGTTGAAATTAATAGCGAAATGTTCACATTCTCTAAACACAGCCACTGTTAACCAGTTTTTGTGTGTAAGCTTCCAGAAAATTGTTATGGCTATCCATATAGATACACAAATGAAAAATACTTCTCTGTATCTTGCTTTAGTTATTTGTTAGTACATCTTAGAGACCTCTCCCATGTCAGTATACAGACTTTTATCATTCTTTGTTTGAATAGACTTTATTTTTTTATATTATAGTTTTATTTTAGGTTTAGAGCAATATTGAGCAGAGGGTATGGAGTTTTCTCATTTACCTTCTGCCCCTACTCAGGCATAGCCTCCATTATTATTAACACCCCCCACCAGAGTGGTACGTTATTTATAATTGATTCACCTATATGAACACGTCATTATCCTCTAAAGTCTATAGTTTACATCAGGGTTCATTCTTGGTGTTGTATATTCTGTGATTTTGGACAAATTTCGAGGGGCATGTATCCATTACAGTATCACAGAGTAGTTTCACTGCCCTAAACATCGTTCCGCTATTCATCCCTTCCCCCGCAGTCCCTGGCAAACAACTCATCTTTTTACTGTTTCCATAATTTTGTCCAGAATGTCATAATAGTGAGAATCAATTACAGTATGTCGCTTTTACAATTTCTTTCACTTAGTAATAGGCATTGAAGATTCTTCTGTGTCTTTTCATGGCTCGATAGCTGATTTCTTTTTAGCAATGAAGACTATCCCATTGTCTGGAGGTGCCACAGTTTACCCATTCACTTAAGGACATCTTGGTTGCTTCCAAGTTTTGGCAGTTATGAAGACAGTTGCTGTAAACATCCATGTGCAGGTTATGTGGGCATAAGTTTTCAACTCCTTTGGGTAAATGCCAAGGAGTGCAATTACTGGCACATATGTATATATGTTTAGCTTTGTTAGAAACCACCAGACTGCTTTCCAAAGTGGCTGTACCATTTTGCATTCCCACCAGTAATGAATGAGATTTCCTTTGGTTCCACATCCTTGTCAGCACTTGGCATTGTCTGCGTTCCAAATTTTGGCCATTCTCATTGGTGTATAGTGGTATCTTGTTTTAATTTGAATTTCCCTGCCGACATATGATGTAGAGCATGTTTTCATATGCTTGTTTGCCATCTGTATATCTTCTTTGGTAAGATATCTGTGAAGATCTGACTAATTTTTCTCTTGGTCAGCTGTTGTTTATGTATATAGCTTTAGAAACACTCCAATAAGGAATATACCAACTCTGGTTCATATCTTTATTTTTCTTTGTCTCCTTTTTTCCATAATTATCGATATATAATTGACATACAACATTGTATAAATTTAACGTGATGTAATTGTGTAATGTACAATACGATGATTTGATACATGTATATGCCGTGAAATGATGATCACAGTAAGATTAGTTAACACCTTCACCAGCTCACATAATTACCATTTGTGTGTGTGGTGACAACATTTAAGATCTACCCTCTTAGAAATTTTCAACTATATAATACAATATTTTTAACTGTAGTCACCATACTGTATATTAGATCCCCAGATATTCATCTTATAATTGGAGGTTTATACCCTTTCACCAGCATCTCCCTGTTTCTCCTACCACCCGCCCACAGCCCCTGGAAATCACCGTTCTACTCTCTCTGTTTCTATGAATTCGGCTTTTTAGATCCCACGTATAAGCGAGGTCATACAGTGTTTGTCTTTCTCTGATTTATTTCACTTAGCATAATGCCCTCAGAATCCATTCATGTCGTTGAAAAGGCAGAATTTCCTTCTTTTCGTGGCTGAATAATATTCCATTGTGTGCGCATATGCATGTGTTACATTTTCTTTATCCATTCACCCATCGATGGACACTTAGGTAGTTTCCATGTTTGGGCTATTGAGAATAATGCTGCAGTGAACATGAGGGTGCGGCTATTTCTTGGAGATAGCAATTTCATTTCCTTCAGCTCTACACCCAGAAATAGAATTGCTGGGTCATATGGTAGTTCTCTTTTTCACTTTTTGAGGACCCTTTATACTGGTTTTCATAGTGGCGACACCAATTTACATTCCCACCAACAGTGCACAAGGGTTCACTTTTCTCCACATCCCTGCCAACAGTCATTATTTCTTATCTTTTTGATAATAGCAATTCTAACAAGTGTGAGATAATGTTTTATTGTGGTTTTGATTTGCATTTCCCTGATGATTAGTGATGTTGAGCATCTTTTCATGTACCCGTTGGTCATTTGTATGTCTTTAGAAAAATGTCTATTCAGGTCCACAGGAGTGGCCCAGAGAATGACTAGATGCCAGGGACCACTGGGGCGTGACCCATTTTTTAATCGGATTGTTTTTAAGTTTCAAGTGTTCTCTGTCTATTTGGGATAATGGCCTTTTATCAGATATCTTTTTGAAAATATTTTCTCCCAGTCCGTGGCTCGTGTCTTCATTCTTTTGACAGTATCTTTTGCAGAGCAGAATTTAATTCTAATGAAGTCCAGCTTATCGATTTTTCTTTCATGGGTCATGCCTTCGGTGTTGTTTCTAACGAGTCATCACCAAACGCAGGTCTAGATTTTCTGTGTTATCTTCGAGGTGGTTTTATTGTTTAGGTCTGTGATCCATTTTGAGTTAATGTTTGCGAAGGATGTAAAGTCTGTGTCTAGATTTATGTTTTTGCATGTGGGTGTCCAGTTCCAGCACCATGTGTTGAAAAGACTGTCTTTTTTCCGTCGTGTTGCATTTGTTCCTTTGTCAATGATTAGTTGACTATATTTATGTGGGTCTATTTTGGGGCTCTTTCTTCTGTTTCATTGATCTTTTCTTTTTCTCTTGCTCAAACCACACTATCTTTATTACTCTAGTGTTATAGTAAGTCTTGAAGTTGGGTAGTGTAAGTCCTCCAACTTTGTTCTTTTCCTTCAATACTGTATTGGTTATTCTGGGTCTTTTCTCTCTCCATATAAGCTTTAGAATCTGTTCGTCAATATCTTAACTCGCTGACATTTTGATTGTGATTGTGTTGGATCTATAAATCAAGTTGGGAAGAACTGACATCTTGACAGTATTGTGTCTTATTTCTCCTTCGATTTCTCTCATCAGAGTTTTATAATTTTCTGCATATAGATCTTATATATTTTTGTTAGATTTATACTAGCTATTTATTTTTGGGAGGGGCTGCTTATATAAATAGTGTTGTGTTTTTAATTTCAAATTCCACTTGTTCGTTACTGGTATGTAGGAAAGCAATCGACTTTCGTATATTAGCCCTGTATCCTACAACCTTGCTGTAGTCACTTACTAAGTTCCAGGAGGGTTTTTTTAAATTATTCTTTTGGGATTATCTACATAAACATCATGTTCTCTGTGAACAAAGACAGTTTTATTTCTTCCTTCTCAATCAGTATACCTTTTTTTGTTGTTGTTGCAGTAGCCAGGACTCCCAGTATGATTTTGAAAAGCAGTGGTGTGAGGGGATATCATTGCCTTGTTCCTGATCTTAGAAGGAAAGTTTTAGTTTCTCACCATTAAGTATGTTAGCTGTAGGTTTTTTGTAGATATTCTTTATTAAGTTTGGGAAGTTCCCTTCTATTCCTAGTTTACTCAGGGTATCCCAGTCTTTTAAATAGTTAGAGAACTTTTCATTGTAGTAAAGAACTATATTTTATTTAATCATTCTTCTTTGATGAGCAACACTTGGTCTGTTTCCATTTCTTTTTGCTATTGTAACCAGTATTGCCACGAACATCCTCATCCATATCTTTTTGGGCACATGTACAAGTATTTTTCTGTAACAGGTAACTAAAAATGTAATTGTTGGGTTGAGAAATGTGCATATTTAAATTATTTTTAATTTTTTAAATGTCGATACAATTATAAGCCTACAGGAAACTTGCAAGTACCTGTACAAAGGATGTTCGCCCCGCTTCAAATCATTTGAGAGTGAGTTGCATACCTGATGCCCCATCACCACCATCCCCCGCACCATACAGTATACTTTAGAGTGCATTTCCTATAAAGAAGGACATCCTTTTATATATCCTCAGTGTAACCATCTGAATTAGGAAATTCACATTGATACATTACTACCACCTAGTCCTCAGACACCATTCAAGTTTCACCAGTCGTCCCAATGTCTAATACAGGGAATTCCCATTTACTATTCCCCTAGATTCCCTACTTTTACCACATTTGCTCTGGTGTGTCTATGTAGTTTGAATTTTTTTTTCTGAATCATTTCAGAATCAGTCAGAAACGTGATGCCCATCACCTCTTGACACTTCAGTGTGCCTTTTCTGAAAACAAGGACACCCTCCTCCATGACCATAGTACATCCATCAAGATCAGAAAGTTGACAGTGATCCAATATTACCATCTAGTCCACATACCTCATCCAAATTTCGCTGATTGTCCCAATAATGGCCTTTATAGGTTCAGGATCCAATCCAGGATCATCTGTTGGATTTAGCTGTCACAGTTTTCCTGATCTCAGGGACTGCAGTCTTTCGGTGCTTGTTGTTCAGTGCTGAAAATTGTTGCCTCATGTTTTCTCCATTTTCTGGTTTATGATGTCGGTTAATCTGATACCAGTTACTCCATCATAGCAAGAAGCAAAAGTCTACTTTAGAATTTTAGAAGCTATTAAGTGCTATGACTTTTATTTTCTCGATGGATTATATGCTTTATTCTTATAAAACATTGCTCTTTTCCTATTTAGAAGTTTGAGTCTTGAATTTTATATTAATTTTATCACATCTGTTCCTTCCTGTTAGCATTTGCATTGTATATATTTCTCTATTCTCCTGGATCTTTTTTTTGCCATTTTATTTTAGATTTATATTTTGTCAACAACACGTAGTTATATTTTTATCCCATTTACCGTTTGAAAGAACATTTACCCTATTTATACTCATTTTTTGTTATGATTATATTATGTTAAAGTTTGTTTTCCATTTAACATATTTCCTATTTAAGATTTATGCGTCTCGTTTTTTTCCTGTTTGTCTTTTTTGGATTGATTTTTTAGTTGGTGGTGTTGACCTTTCATGGTTTTTTCTTGAATGAGTTAGAGGTTAATATCCTGTAGCTCTTCTTTTAGTGGTTACCCTTATTTATTTATTTTTTTTGCTATAGGAAATGGATTTTTAAAAATAAACTTTATTTTTAGAACAGTTTTAGATTCACAATGCAAAGCTAGTACAGTGAGTTCCCTTAAGCTCTGCATCCAGTTCTCCCTATTATTATTCTATATTAGTATGGTACATTTGTCACAATTAACCAATATTGACACACTATTATAAACTAAACTCCGTACTCTATTCAGATTTCCTTAGTTTTCATCTAAAGTCCTTTTTCTGTTACAGGATCCAGTCCAGGGTACCACATAACTTTCCATCTCTATATCTCCTTAGGCTCTTCAGCCTATGCCAGTTTCTTAGACTTTTCCTTTTTCTATTAGGGTTGGCATTCAATACTTTATATTAGTTTCAGGTGTATAGCATAGTGGTTAGATAATTATATAATTTACAAAGTGATCCCCTCAATTAGTTTAGTACCCACCTGGCACCATACATAGTTATTACCATATTATCAACTGTATTCCCTATGCTATACTTCACATCCCCATGACCATTTTGTAACCACCAATTTGTATTTCTCTTTTTGACGACCTTGATAGTTTTGAGGAATACTGGTCAGGTATTTTGTAGGATGCCCCTTGGTTGGAATTTGTTTGCTGTTTTTCTCATGATTATGCTGGGGTTATGGGTTTTTGGAGAGGAAGATCACACACATATAGCACCCTTTTTATCGCATCATACCAAAGGTATATACTAACAATATTACTCATCACTATTGATACTATGATTGCCCAGTCGATTTAGTGTTTGTCAGGTCTATCCACTGTAAAGTTACTTTCTGCACCTTCTTCACCTTCTCATACTGTAATCTTTGGAAGGAAGTCAAAACTTACGGAGGTAGGGAGTTATGCTTCACCTCCTTGAGGGAGAAGTATCTACATAAATGAATTTGAATTCTGCTCTCTTTCTGTATTTGCTCAATCATGGATATTTATTTTATACTTAGGGTTATTATCCAGTACTACTTTATTGCCTAAATTATTCCATCTCTCACCATTGAGAACTCTTTCAGTTAGTGCTCTGCCCCTTTGGCATATACCCATCAACATCAATATTTTTAGAAGTACTTCCTGGCATTATAACATGCTTCAAGCTCATATATTTCCTGTGCTCAATCCTAGAATCAGCCATTTCTCCAAGGAGCTCTGGTCCCTTTTATTGGAGAATAGTATTTAGAAACCAAGATCTGGGTGCTTGGTGTGCTCCTCGCTACTGGGGTGTTATTGCTTCCAGACCTCTCAGCTGACAGAGCTAGGGAATATATGTCTGCATAGTAACCCAAATATTTCTATATGTAACCATCTCTGTGTATATACATGTGTATATATATGCATGTATATTTTAAGCTAAACATGATTCATACTGAGGTCTCTAAGTCTAATCGATCATTACATGGATCATTCTAGCCTTATCTGTAACCTCGCTCTCCAACAGTGAGAAACCTGGCTTCTGCAATCCACCATCTACTTATTTGTTCAGTTCCAGTGCACATGCATAGTTGTTTGCTTGGGACTTGATGATGTGTATACCCCTGTGGAAAAGTGCATGCTCATCCAGAGGGAATGACAACTGACAAATTTCACAGCAGGCAGGGTTGGGCAGATGGGTCCACTTCCGAGGACAGATTGTTCTTGTGAAAAGATTTTCCCCAGACCTTTTCAGTTATGTGTAATCGGTCAGAGCTACTAGTCTAGGTATGGGTGCTGGGGTTGGTGGGAGGTACCCCGAATTTACAAAATGCAGAGCAGCCTTTGTAAGACCTGGGATGGGTAAAAGAATTTAGCCCATTATCAGTGGAGCTTTGGGCTCTGATACTTCCTGTTGCAGACGTCATACACACCATGGAGAAATACTTCTGTAAGATTGTGTTCCGTACATTTGAGCCTTCAAACTTCTAGTGGACTGAAAAATGTGTGTTGATTTGTTGGGGATAAGTCACTTGCAGAAGGATAGCAACTCAGTATATCTTTGGATGATTTCAACTGATTTCCTTTTGTGGGGTTACCTTCATGACACTGTCTAAAGGGAAACGACCTTACGAGAAAGTATTTCAGTATTATTTCGTTTCATGCAAAGATAGTTAATTTTTATTTCTTTTAATTTTTAGGATCCGGAGACTTGAATGATTTAGATCTGAGGGATGCATTGAAAGAAACTGCCTCAGTAAAGCGTGAGTAGTAGATTAAATAAACTATTAAAAGTAAACAATAGTGATTAACGTGCACCAGCCGCTTAGAATACATACTCAAAGAAAACAACAGACGGCCTGTATTTCACTTGATCAGATAAAATATGGTTATCATAAATTGCATTATTTAAAAGAAAATCTGAATATTTAAAATCCATTGCTTCCTTTGTGGAGAATACCAAACAGTGTGTTATAACTGATATAGCATTTTCTCCGGCGCAACTCATAGCCCACCCCGGTGTAACATGTCAGCAGTGGCCTCTGAGAACTGTCTTCCCTAGCTCAGAAAATGGTACTTTGAAGTGAATAAGGAATTTGTTTCTCTTTTCAGATTTTTTTATGATGCTTTTCTTAAAATGGTGTCTACATATAATCTCTCAAATGCTAAATAAGCTTTGTCATCAGTTTCTCTTTAAGTCTTTTGGAAATTTTTAAATCATTTTTTTCAAAAAAATACATGGATGCTTAGAAAGTAAAGATTTCCTTTACTGTCTAAAGCTGAGATTTCCCTTGACCCCTCCCAATCCTACTAACACCTACTCCCATCCCAAGAAGGAACTGCCGATTAGCTTTCTATGCTGTTACGTACATCTATACACATAGATATTTTGGTGTCTGTTTTTGTTTGTTTGTTCGTTTGTTTGTTCGTTTTACATAGGGTGTAGGGCTTTTTCATTTAGTTATATGCATGTTAATTTACAACTTGTTTTTTTTTTCTCAGTTTAATATGTATCAAATACCTGAGTGACTGTATCTATCTGTGTTAGTTTCCTAGTAACAAAGTGCCACAGACTGGGTGACTTACAACCTCAGAAATTCATTCTCTCTCAGTTCTGGAGGCAAGAAGTCCAAGATCAAGGTATTGGCAGGGCCATGCTCCCTCTGAAGGCTCGAGGGGAGAGTCTTTCCTCTTCTATCTCCTGGTGGTGGCAGCAGTCCTTGTCACCTTTCGGCTTGCCTCTGCAGCACTCCGGTCTCTGCCTCCATCTTCACATGGCCTACTCGTGTGTGTTTGTGCGCATGCGTGTGTGTGTGTGTCTGTCCGTCTTCTGTCTCTTACAAGGACACTTTCCGTTAGATTTAGAACTCACCTGGATAATCTTGAATGATCTCATCTCAGGATCCTTAATTATATCTGCAAAGACCCTTTCCCAAATAAGGTCACATTCATGGGTTCTGGGGGTCAGGACTTGGCTGTATATTTTGGAGGCTACCATTCAACCTACTGCATATCCATATACTATATCACAGGCACAAACCTGTGCTTCGTGGAGCTGACATTCCAGTGGTGTGGCTTTGGCCATGGCCAATGGTGCCATTTCCTTACTGGCAGACATGTGGTTTGTTTTTGTTTTGCACAATTACAAGTTGGGCTTCAGTGAACAATTCTTGTCCATATCTTTTGCGCCCAAGTATAATGGAACTAGGAGGCCAAAGGGTATATGTATTATATATTTTAATAGATTCTGCGAAATTGTTTCCAAAATAAATGTATCATTATATGCTCCTACCGATACTGTTATAAGAGTACATTTTATCCCAGATTTTACCACCAGATTTTACCAATCAAAAACATTTTACTAATATGATGGACAGCATAGTTTATTGCTTATTATATATTTCCCTGATTATACTAAGAAGGAGTACCATTTCATATATTTATCAGCTGTTTGCATTTTCCTCTTTGGTGAACTGTCTTTTCATATCCTTTCTGTGTTGCTTGGGGTTTTTTTATGAGTTTGTGGGATCTTTTTGTATATTCTGGATTGAGAAAGGCAGGACCTCTGGAGCCAGACTTCCTGTGTCTGAACTTTGTCCTTACCACTTATTAACTGTCACCTTTGCTGAGTCACCTTACTTCTCTGCTCCTCAGTGGCCTCATCTTATACACGAAGTTAATAAGCCTTACCTCCTAGGGTGATTGTCAGGATTAAATGACCTGGCCCATGCAAAGTGCTTAGCACAGGACTTGGTAAAAGGCGGGTGCTTGGTTATTATTGTTATTCTTTGACTGACTCGATTGGGAGGACTGGGTCTCCAGTGTAAGAGTCAAGCTGAGGAACACTCACCTACTTAAGTCGATCAGCAGACTCAATGCAATTCTTGTCAAAATCCCAGCTCGAATTTTTCAGAAATGGACAAGTGATCCTAAAATTCATATAGAAATTCACAGGGCCCAGAATAACCAAAAAAGTCTTGCAAAAGAAGAAGTTGGAGGACTCACACTTCTCAATCTCAGAACTTACTACAAATGTGCAATAATCACAGGTAGTGTGGTGCTGGCATAAAGACAGGCATATAGAGAGAGCTCAATGGGATAGAACTGAGAGTCTAGAAATAAACCCTGTTTATATCTATGGCTTTTGACAAAGATGTCAAGACTATTCAAGTGGGGAAAGAATAGTCTCTTCAATAAATGATGCTGGGGCAACTGGATAGCCATGTGCAAAAGAATGAAGTTGGACCCCTGCCTCACACCTTACACAAATTAATTCAAAATAGATCATGTACCTAAAACTATAAATCTCTTAGAAGTTCGTTTTATGTATGGTGTGCAAGAAGATCTTAGGGTGTTCTCAGGTGTTTGCTGAGCATGCACACTGTCCTATACACACAGGTGGCCTTTTAGATTGCTAGGGAAATAAATATACTTAATTTATAACCAGCTATGACTTTAATGAAATTGTTCATCTCCAAAAATAAACATGACCTAAAACAAAAAGAAACTCGTTAAGTAAAAACAGACCCTCAAGTAACAAATATGTTAATTTCCTGATGGAAAGACTTTTAAGTATTTACATCACCTTTTCAGTCCTGTGCATGACCCTCTGATCTCATCAGCACCCATAAGACAGTGTGTCTGGGACCCATAGGCCACTGGCACATGATGTCTTTGGTTGAATGACATCCTTCAAGACCATATCACTCTGCCATCCTTTTTTTTTTCGATTTTAGCTTATGTTTCATGCAACTGAAGTTTTGAAGAGATAGGCCTGTGCATCTCTCATTGGCTCAGTTATTTTTCCAGTAGAGAATGTTCTTCTTTGTATATTGTACATTTCTTGTTTAAAGAATCCCTGAACCACGTAGGTCAGGCTATTGTAAATGACCTTCATCCATTCAACAATGGTTATTGAGTGCTTGTTTGCTGCCAGGCACTATTCCAGGTGTAGGATATACCACGTGGACTAGGTCAGTGACTTGATGAAGTTATTCTCTCTGGAAGGACACAGTACATAAAATAATTTTAGATATTTTACAACAAATACAACAGGATGATGGGACAGGAAAGGGCCAAAGGATGTGGTATAAGGGGTGACTGTGTCAGATAAAGTGGTACAGGCCTCTCTGATGAAAGGTGACGTGCAAGGAGCTCGGAAATGACCCTTTGAGGCCAAGGAGTTAGGTATAACAGCGCTGTGGCAGAAAAGAACTGGGTTGGCTCTAGGGCCTGGAAGATGGTCTGTGTGGCTAGAAGTGTGAAGAATGTTAGAGAAAAGACAGAGAAATTGGCAGGGGCTGGATCATAAAGGGTCTCCTAATGCATGGTGACGCTGTATTCTAAGTGATAGGGGAAGCTCCTGGAGTATTTTTTAAACAGCTTTATCAAGGTGTAATTCACATACCATACAATTTACCCATTTAAAGTATACAATTCAGTGGTTTTTAGCATGTTCACAGGGTCATGCAACCATCATCACAGTCAATTTTAGAACAACTGGTCAGGTTCTCAAAAAGAAACACTGCACCCTTTACTTATCACTCCCCAGTCCCCTGACTGTCCCTTTTCCCCAAAGCCACTGGCACCCACTGATCTCTTTTCTGTCTTTGTGGAGTTGCCTATTCTAGTCATTTTCTATCAATGGGGTCATGTAACATGTGGACTTTGTTTGCTTTCTTTGACTTAGCATAACATTTCCAAGGTTCATCCATGTTGTTCCTCCTTTTCTTCCTTTACTTTCTCCTTCCTTCTGTCTCTCTTTCCCTCTCCATTTCTTTTCTCCTCCCTTCCCCCTCCCTCCCACCATCGCTTCCTTTTTCCCTGTGTGTGTATTCATCTCACAGGGGAACACACTTCTGCTCTTGCCGAATAAAGCTGCTTACAGGTGGGAAATTCCCATTTCCTTGGAATACCATGGACACCATCATTTAAGCCACCTCCGGGGCAACCCGTCCGGTGGTTTAATGTTTTGTTATAGCACATATTATAAAGAATCACTCCTGATAGGAGTGCCATATTGCTGGCAGCATTTGCTGGGCAGCAAAGAATCCTTTCTAAGTTTGTCATTTTGAAAAAGGCTTCACAGAAATAAGGTTTCTTTATTTTAGGAGCTCACTGCTTTGAGGAAGTTGACCTACTATTCTAATTCCTTGATAAGTAGCTAGACTTCCCTCATCTCAATTATGGATGATAATAAATCCCATTTAAAGGCTAATGACAAGAAAATCTGCAGTTAATAGTATCTTACAAAGTGCACAAACCTAAGCTCATGTTCAACAGTACCGCAGGCTCAGGCTCTGACAGAGCAGCTGGCTCCACATGCGTGTAAGGAGCGCCCTCTCCTGAAATGGCACCTGCAGGTCTTCAGAAAAACCAGACTCCTCCATGAACGGTGCGTAGTAGGGCAGGACTTCCCAGGGATGGAGATGCAGATTGAACAGAATTGAGAGTCTGAAAATAAACCCTTACATCTAAGGCCAGTCGATTTTTTTTTTAATCCAGAAAAGCAAATATTTTTACACAAGAGCTGTTTGAGTCCTACGTATTTTAAGCTAATATTACATAAGTAGCAATTGTTCTTCTGAAAGTTCCTCAGATAATGAATGGTTTAAGTAACATAATTTCTTTTCCCACCTATACACATCACCATAATATAGATATACATAACGAGCCTCGTTTAGACAGGTAAACTGTACTTCATTTTACAGGTGCAAAGTCAGATGGAAATTATAGACTTAAAATCATCTCTAAACTGATGAGCCGGATAAAAAATATATAGTGACAGCAGGCTATCACATGTGGTTCTCTTACCATAAAAACCCATCCCCTGGTGTGGTCTTCATATTGAGGTATGCATTAGTGTACTCAAAGCCTTCCCAGAGGGTAAACATGATACTTTTAAGGGAAAGACCTTCCATAGTCCCAACTTACATATATACCTTTTACTAAAACTGAGTTGTGGCAGGATGTACATGCAGTTGTGGTGATGGTCTCCTTTCTCGCCCCTTCCTCTTTGTAAGAAAAAAGAAAATGACTGAAGTAAAAGTCACATGAAGTAAAAATCACATGACATTAAGCAAGCAGCTTCTCATTTCCCCCTCCCCCTAACCCGAGACAACACCACTCTACTTTCTATAGCAATCGATTTATCTATTCCGGACAATTCATGTAAATAATATCATGGTTCAACTCCTGTGGAAAAAAGTTTGGCTGAACCATTTTACATTTTCACCAGCCATGTATGAGGATTCCAGTTTCTCCACATCCCGGCCAGCTTATTTTCCTTTTTTTTTCTTTTTTTCCCCCTGAAACTTTGTTCCCTTTGACTAACACCTTCCCCGTGTCCCTTTCTCCTCAGTCCCTGGTAACCAGCATTCTACTCGCTGATTGTATGAATCTGACTATTTTGGATTCCTCATAAAAGTGGGATTATGCTTTCTCTGTCCTTTCTCCGGACACCAGGATAATGTCTTCCAGGTCCATCCATGTTGTTGCAAATGGCAGGATTTCCTCTTTTTTATAAGGCTGAATGATATTCCATTGTATGTATTACCACATTTCATTATCCACTTATCCATCGATGGACACTTGGGTTTCTACATCGTGGCTGTTGAGACTAATGCTGCAATGAACATATAAGTGCAGATAGCTCTTCGAGATCCTGATTTCATTTCTTTTGGGTGTATACCCAGATATGGGATTGCCGGATCAAATGATAGTACTATTTTTCACTTTTTGAGGATCCTCCATACTGTTTTTCATAGATCCTGTTGAGTTGTAGGATTTCCTTACATATTTTGGATATTGACCCCCTATCAGGTACATGATTTGCAAATATTTTCTCTCATTTTGTGAGTTGTCTTGTCATTGTGTGGATTGTTTCCTTTGCTGTCCAGAAGATTGTTAGTACGATATAGTCCCACTTGTCTATTCTTGCTTTTTTGCCTATGCTTTGGTATCATTTCCAAGAAATCAGGGCCAAGTCTAATGTCAAGAAAGTTTTTTCCTGTGTTTTCTTCTGAAAGTTTTGTTTCTGGTTTTATGTTTTTGGTTTTTTTAATTGTAGCCATCCTAGTGGTGAGAAATGGAACTCCACTGTAGTTTTAATTTGCATTTTTCTGATGACTTAAGATATCTTTATACATCGGGGATGCTCAACTTTTATCAGATATGATTTACAAATATTTTATCTCATTTCGTAGGTTCCTTTCAGTTTCTTGAAAATGTTCATAGATGCACAGAGGTTTTTAATTTTGATGGAGTTTATCTTTTTTCTTCCATTGCTCATGCTTTTGGTGCCATCTCTAAAAATATGTTGCCAAATCAAAGGTCATGAAGACTTTCCCCTTTGATTTTTTCTGAGAGTTTTATGGTTTTAGTTCTTACATTTAGGTCTTTGATCCATCTTGGGGTAATTTTAGTATATGGTGTGAGATAGGGGTCCAACTTCATTCTTTCTTTAAATTTTATTTTTAGCATTTTATTTTATTATTAGTTTCAAGTATACAGTGCGTTGGTTAGACATTTATATAGCTTATAAAACAATGCCCCTGATTGCTCTTTCTCTCCTCTGGCTCTCCACCTAGCCATTACATTAATGCTAACTGCATTCCCTATGCTGTGCTCCCCATTCCCCTGACCATCTGTGAACTACTTCTTTATTTGTACTTCTATTTGTACTTCTTTAACCCTTCTTTAACCCTTCACCCCATTCTCCCAGCTCCCCAACCCCCCACCTTTGGTCATCACTAGATTGTCCTCTATATTTGTGAGTCTGTTTTTGATGAGTTTGTTCTTTTTGTTCCTTAGATTCTGCATATAAGTGAAATCGTATGGTATTTATCTTTCTCCGTCTTATTTCACTCAGCATAATAACCTCTAGTTCCATCCATGTCATTGCAAATGGTAAGATTTCATTTTTTAATGGCTGAGTAATATTGCATTGTATATATGAAGCATAACTTCTTTATCCAATCGTTTGTTGATGGGCATTTAGGTTGCTTCCATAGCTTGGCTGTTGTAAATTGTGCTGCCATGAACATTGGGGTGCATAGACTTTTATGAATGATTGCTTTGGTTTTCTTTGGTTAAATACCCAGAAGTGGAATTGCTGGGTCAAAACGTATATCCATTTTAAATTTTTTGAGAAACCTCCAGACTGTTTTCCATAGTGGCTGCACCGATTTGCAATCCCACCAACAGTGTATGTGCAACCATTGTGATAATGCAGTGTAGAAAGTATAGTCTTTTCAATAAATTAAGTTGCAACAGTTGGATAGCCATATGCCAAACAGTTGATAACCCTAAGCTGTAACATGAATTCCAACCCTCATTTCACACCTTATTACAAAAATCAACTCAAAGTGGATCATAGACCTATTGTACATAGGGTGCATATGTCTTTTCAAATTAATGTTTTGGGTTTCTTTGGATAAATACTCAGAAATGGAATTGCTGGGTCATGTGGTAGTTCTATTTTTAATTTTTTGAGGAATCTCCACACTGTTTTCTATAGTGGCTGCACCAATTTACAATACAACTAATAGTGCACGAGTGTTTCCTTTCTCCACATCCTCACCAACACACATGGTTTTTGATTTATTGATGATGGCCATTCTGACAGGTGTGAAGTGACAGCTCATTGTGGTTTTAATTTGCATTTCTTTGATGATTAGTAACTTTGAGCATTTTTCATGTGTCTATTGGCCATCTGTATTTCATTTTTGGAGAAATATCTATTTAGGTCTTCTGCCCATTTTTTAATTGGATTGTTTTTGTTGTTGTTGTCGTCGTGTGAATTCTTTATAAATTTTGTATATTAACCTCTCATCAGATGTATCATAAGCGAATATCTCCTCACATTCAGTAGGCTTTTTGTTTCGTCGATGGTTTCTTTTTGCTGTGCAAAAACTTTTTAGCTTGATGTAGTCCCATTTGTTTATTTTTGGTTTCCCTTGCCTGAAGAGATATGTATGAAAAGAAATTACTGTTAGCAATATTAGAGAGTTTACTGCCTATGTTTTCTTCTAGAAGTTTTATGGTTCCGGATCTTACATTTAAGTCTTTAATACATTTTGAGTCTATTCTTGTATGTGATGTAAGAAGGTGGTCCAGTTGAGTGTTTTGATTATGAAATGATGTCAAAAGATTTTTATACATCTGTTGAAATGATCATGCTTTATTTCTTACTTCGTTCTATTAATATTGGATATTACAGTGATTGAATTTTCTTATATTGAACTACCCTTGCATTCCTGGAATAAATTCCACTTGGTCATGTTCTATAACCTTAATATGCTGCTGAATATGATTTCCTAGTATTTTGTTGAAGATTATGCATTTGTATTAAAAGGGTTATAAGTCTGTAGTTACCTTGTGGTGGATACGTCTGGTTTTAGTATTAAGGTACTGTTGGCCTCGTGGAATGAGTTAGGAAGTCTTCCATACTCTTCTCTTTTTTGGAAGAGTATCAGAAGAATTCGTATTAATTTTTCTTTAAACATTTGGTAGAAATTACCAACGAAGCCTTGTGGTTTTCTTTGTCGGACGTTTTTAAATTACTGATTCAATCTCTTGTTACAGATCTAGTCGGATTTTCTGTTTCAAATAAGTTTTGGCAGTTTGTATCTTGATAGGAATTTGTCCATTTCATTTAGGTTATCTAATTTATTATAATTTTCCATAGTATTCCATAATAATCTTTTCCATTTCCATCAGCTTGGTAGTAATATGCTCTTTGTCATTCTCAAATTTAGTAATTTAGGTCCTTTCGTCTTAGTCAGTCTGCTGATAGGTTGCCAATTTTGTTGAAAGAATCAACTTTTTGGTTTGTTGACTTATTCTATTTTCATATTCTGTTTCATTTCTGCTATACTCTTAATTTATTTTGCTTGGTTTAGGTTTAGTTTCTTCCTTTTCCTGGTTTCTTAATATGAAAGTTAGGCTTTTGATTTGAGATCTTTTTTTTTTTTTTTTA
>NW_024343579.1:200771-227066 GCF_902729225.1 Pteropus medius
AAGTTGCTCCATTGTGGTCTGGTGCCAGCCTCCAGATGCGTTGGTTTTGCGGCCCCTTAGAAGGGGCTCCCCTGTAGGCCAAGGTCAGCCGCTGCTTTTGATTGCTCAGGGCTACCCTATGAGAACTCAAAGCGCTCTGCTGATGATTGTTACCTATGCTGGATCTATAGGTAAGTGGAAGAGACAACACTATAGGCAGAGGTCAGTTATCCCCCATCCCTGACCTAGGGCAGTTTAGCAGAGGGACCAGTGCTCCTCCAGGCCTGACACTGCCTGTCCGTTGCCTGTAAGTCTCTGAAACCGGAAGAGCCTCTGGGTGATATGCATGTTGGGTGGCACAGGGACCCCGGGAGTCTCCTGGGTCTAGTGAGTAAATTTCCCCCTGCCACTGCTGTGTCAGTTCACATGCCAGCGCTGTCTCTGTGGCTCCTGTACAAGTTTCCACTCATAGCAAGGTCAGCTGCTGCCCTCCTTGGGCCTAAACGCGCCATCCCAGCGCAGGGGCAGCTGCCTATCAACGTGCGGCGGGCACTTTGTGTATTGGATGAGGCAGGAGCTCAGGGAGTCGAGGGCTGTCAGGCCAGGATGGACCCCTGCAATCCCCTTAAGAGATATCGCAGCTCATACAGGCAGCAGTGGTCTGTCCACAACTGTTTTCCCCGAAATGCTCTCACTGCTCTAGCCACGGTCCGTTGCCTGCACTGACTGCACAACCCCAGAGCCAAGCAGGGCACAAAAGGCTGCTGCTTGTCAATGGGCTGCAGTCGCTTTGTGGCTTGGGAGAAGAGGGATCTCAAGGTGACGAGGTCAGTTCGGCTGATACAGTCTCAGTTTTGCTGCAGCTTCTGTGCCTGGGCGTTCCCGCTGTAGACCCAGATCACAGTGAAACCAGCTCCCATCTGGGGCAGTCCCACAGACCCCTGTGTTCCCCATGCACTGTTGCAACTCTTGCAGGCAGCAGAGGTCTGCTTGCCACTGATTTCCACGCAGTGCCTGCCCTGTACTAGCTAAAGCTTGTTGCCTGTGTGGATGGGGAGGGTGGGGCAGGGCTTTTGCAGTTAGCTGTCAATGGGTCGCCTGAGGCAATCTGTGGGTAGGGTGGGGCAGGGACAATGGCACTCAGATCAATACAGCCTCAGTCTTGCTGAAACTTTGGTAACCGTTCTCAGGTTCCTGCAGAAGTCCCAGATCACAGCAAGACCAGCTTCTGTCTGGGACGGGCCCACGGATCCCCAAGATCCTCCCAAGTTCATGTTGGCAGTGGTGATCTGTGTGACCCTATCTTAGAAATGCAGTGCTCACAGTGCTGGCTGCCAGCTGTGAATGTTTGGCCCTGAAGGGGCGCAGGGCGTGGCAGCCATCCAGCAACAATACTCCTGGGCCATCTGCAGGTTGGGTGGGGCGGGCCAACCCCCTCAAGCCAGGGCTTCCTAATGGCCCTGTGGGAGGGGTCTGCACAGTCAAGCAGGTGCAGTCTGCAGATTGCCCTGTAGGAGGCCGGACTAAGGCACAATGGTGGCTGCCGGTTCAGCCCTGGTTCTGGCACCAGGTAATGCAGACTTTCTCGGTATGGATCCCGCGAGCCTCTGACCCTCCGCCGGTGTCCCGGGTGAGTGTCCGCAGGTCGGAGACCCTGAGCACGGGTCCTTCAAAGGGGCGTCTAGGGTTTCAGTCCCCTTCTGTCTCACTCAGACAGCCGGAATCCCCTCTGGTTTCTACAGTCAGAGTTATTGGAATTTCCTCTCCCCTGGGCTGGGGAGCCCCCAAATGAGGCCAGGACCCCCCTCTCCTTCAGGGGAGCCTCTGCGGCCTCACTCTCCCTCCCGGTGATCTTCCACCACCTGCAGGTGGGGGTCCAGCCTGATTTGTGACTTTGCCCCTCTCACCGGCTTCCATGTGGCTTCTTCTTTATATCATCAGATGTACATGTTAGCATCGGCTGGACTTCAGGTGCTTCTCCACGTTGATTATTTTATAATTTGGTTGTAATTTCAATGCGGACCTGAGAGGAGGTGAACCCTGCTTTTACCTAGTCCGCCATCTTCCTCCCCCCTCCCCCTTGTTTATCTTCTTTGAAGATGTTTTTATTCAGGTCCTTTGCCTATTTTAAAATCTCATTGTTTATCATTGAGTTATAATAATACTTTATATAGTCTGGGTTTTAATCTCTTATTGAATATGTGATTTACAAACATATTCTGTCATTCTGTGCGTCGTCTTTTCACTCTCTTGATACTGTCCTTTGCACAAAAGTTTTTAACCTCGATGAAGGCCCATTTTTCAATTTATGTGTGCTTTTGATGTTATATCCAAGAAATTGTCACCAAATTCAGTGTCGTAAAGATGTTTCCCGTTTTTTTCCTAAGAGTTTTATGGTTTTATCTCTTGTGTTTAGGTCTGTGATTTATTTCGAATTAATTTTTATATATGGTACAGGCTAGGGATCCAACTTCATTATTTGGATATCCAGTTTCTTGGTACCCTTGTCGAGAATCTATTGACCATATATGTGAGAGTTTATTTCTGGGCTCTCTGTTCAGTTCCATTGGTCTATATGTCTGTTCGTATGGCAGTGGCACACTGTTTTTTGATTACTACAGCTTTGTGGTAAGTTTTGAAACCAAGAAATGTGAGTCCTCAACTGTGTTCTTTTTCAGGGTTGTTTTGCTTTTGGGGTCTCTTGTGATTCCATGTAAATTTTAGGGTGTGTTTTTCTATATCTGCCAAAAAAAAATGTCATTAGGACTTTGGTAGAGATTTCATTGAATATATAGGTTGCTTTGGGTAGTATTGTCATTTTAACGATATTAGTCTTCTGTTACTCGAACACAGGATTCAGTTGTGATAATTTGTGGGTTTTGAGAGATTGGTTCATTTCTTCTGTGTTGTCAAATACATGAGCATGAAGTTGTTCATAGTATTTCTGTATTATCCTTTTAATAGTTTCAGGATCGGTAGTGATAGCCCAAGCTTCATTCCTTATATTGGTATTTTTTCTCCTTTTATATTTGTTACTATGGCTAGAGGTTTATTGATTTTATTGACTTTTTGAAAAAACAAGCTGTTTCATTGATCTCTATTTCCTATTTTCAATCTCATTGAATTCTTATATTATTTCCTTCTGTCCGCCTCCTTTGGGGTTATTTTTCTAGTATGTAGCTTTTTTCTAGTATGTTGAGTTAGGAACTTGGATTATTGATTTGAGGCCTTTCTTCATCTCTAATTTAACCCTTCCTACTCAGTACTGCTTTAGCTATATCTCACATATTTTTATATGTTTTATTTTCAATTAGTTCTATGTATTTTTTAAATTTCCTTTGAGATTTTCTCTTTGACCCTTGATTTGTTTGGAAGCATTTTCTTGTGTTCTCATCCTTTCTTTTCCCTCTCTCCCCTCCCCCCTCCCTTTCTCCTCTCCCCCCTCCCCTCCCCCTCACACCTCTCTCTCCCCCACCTTCCCCCTCCCTCCCTCCCTTTCTTTACCCCCTCCCACTTTTGTTGATTCATTGGCTGGTCAGAGACACCCCTCTATAATTTCAGTACTTTTAAATTTGTATATGTTTGTTTTCTGGTCAGGATGTGATCTCTGATACTGAATGTTCCAGGGGTGCTTAAACAAATACTCATTCAGCTGTGATTGAATGGGGTGTTCCATTATGCTAGTTATGTCCTATTAGTTGATTATGTTGCTCAATTCTTCAAAATCCTTGCCATTTTCTAATAGTCTTTTCAGCTGCTGAGAGTGGAGTGTCGAAGTCCTCAACTCTAACTTTGGATTTGTTTATTTCTCCTTCCAGCTCTATCAGTTTTAGCTTCATATGTTTTGTGATTCTCTTGTTCGGTACGTAGACATTTAGGATTATGTATTCTTAATGGATTTATCTTTATCATTATGCAATATCCCCCCTTTATTTCTAGCGAGAACTGTCAGGTCATGTCTTACTGTGTTTTTTATGCTCTTTCCGGAATTTTCAGACTTATATTTCTCTGATTCACAGACAATCCAAAGCCCTATCAAAAACAAACAAACAAAAAAACAAGTACTGCATTGTAAATTACCTGGGCGATTGGAGGATTATATTATTGATCTGTAACACTCACTGAGGTTTTTTTCTCCCCACAAACATTGCTGTTTCTTTTCTGAATGCTTGCTGTATACAGCACTGTCTCTCTGCCTTTGCCTTACTTTAAATTTCCTTTCCTTCTCCTACCTCCAATTGTAGGCACAGTTATAGCACAGTCTTTAAGTATAAGAATAGAAACTATTAGAAATCTTATGTCTGCCATGCATGTAATTCATATGAAAGAGGTTCATATTTTTAGAGGAATCTGGTTGAGCCGAAATACCTAATATTTACGGTAGTTACCACACTGATATAAAATACTTTCTTGGTGTTTATAAGACACTCTCATACCCTACCGGGAACATAGCCTGCACCCATCCCTGGGCAGTCGTGTCTGTGAGTATGCTGCCAGGTTGATAGTGGTGGAATCCAAAACTTGAGCTCTCAAGGGTCACGCTCAAGCTCTGGAACTCACTGGACTGCGTGGTCATCTCCAGCAGATGTGGGCGGAAGCCCCAGCTCCAGTAATCACCCCCCCCACACACATGGAGGGCCACGTCTGCCTCATCACCCATCCGCTGAAGAGACATAAGCAGAACTCATCACATTTAAACCTTCTACATCTCTTTGTCATCCTTCTCTAAATGATTCTTCAGAGGTCTTGGGGGACCTCGGGGTCCAAGACAAGGGTACTGTCCTCAAGATGTGACTTCCCGGAGCCACAAAGTGGCTGCTGTATTTCATTACTAAACATGCTTCCTTTGCTTCTTCCCTGCCCCTTTTAGAGAAATGGGACTACACCACCACCACAACCAAGAGGCCGGGAACGACCAGAGCTCCGGCAAAGCCTGCAGGTAACACGCTGCTCTGAGGAGAGCAGTGAGGAAAGGCCCGTGAGCTCCCTCTGGGGCGGGCAGTGGCCAAGCGAGCTACCTTTAGTTTAACCAGTTGATTTTCTCTTTTTTTTTTTTTGAAGGGAATGATTTTGACTTGGCAGATGCCTTGGATGATCGAAATGACCAACACGATGGCCGCAGGAAACCGAGTGCCGGAGGAGGAGGAAAGTGGTGTCTTAGAAAGCACTGGCCAGCACCATGGCCCCCCAGGCGGGTTGTAGTTCATTAAGTGCAATGGCCCCCAGAGCCCCTCCTGGCCTGGAGAGTAGGGCCAGCTCATGGCCCAGGAGAACCTAAAACAGCAATTCTCAACTTTTTGGTGTCAGGACTCCCAGAATTATTGAGGATCTCAAGGGATTTTGGTTGCGTGGGTCACATCTATCAATATTCATCACCTTTGAACTTAAAACTGAAAAAAAATTATTAAAAATGAGCAACAGTAAACCCATACATGTTAACATAAATAGCATATTTTTATGAGAAACGACTATGCTTGGCAAGACAAAAACAGTTTACTGAGAAGCTTTATTTGTTCATTTGTGCAAATTTCTATGATGTGCGTGTTGATGGCAGAGCTGGGCTCCCACCTCTGCTTCTGCATTCAGATGCTGTGACATGTTGGACTGGTCAAAGTCTGTGAAGATCTGGCCTCGTGTAGATACGTGGCCGGAAATGGCAGGGATATTTTAGTAGACTTCTCAGATCATTGTGGGCACTCTTTAATCAGACACTAAAAACGCAACCGCTGGTGGTTTCTTGCAGGTTAAGTGCAGTGTGGAATGTGAAACCATGTCAATGAAGTTCCCATACTTGATTCTGTTAAATCCCATAGGACTCTCTTGTGTACGTGTGCACACGTTCCCCACCCCCCACCAGCTGCCTGCACACACTCATCTGTATCATATGGCACATACACAGCTAAACAGTGAGAAGGTGTTGGGGGTTTAAGATATGGAAAAAATAATCACCGGCCAAGCTGCCCAAACATAGCCTCCTACTGTGGAACAGATTTGTCCCTTACCTTCCTTTCTTGATCCAAAGAAGCCTGCTCCTAGCAAGGCTGGGGCTGGGCAGCCCCATTTTCCAATCTGTTCCCTTCCTGGGAGTTTGGGAAAGGTCGTATAGTTCTCAGGCATTCAAGATATAGAAGACAGTATGGAGAAGGGAAGGATATTACAGCCTTTTGGGGCAACTTAAACAGCAGTTCACTGAGCAGTGATGCCGTGTTGATGAGGAAGTGAGCAGCATCATACTTGGTGTAGAAGCTGGCCAGGAGGTGGCTGCCAGCTTCAGAAGTACTTTCAATGGAACTATTACCCATTTGCGGTTTTATACATTACGCATTGGTCATTTGGAATATATTGGTGTCCCGAGGACTCTTAAACTTCCAAATAACCTGTTTCATTATGCAGCACCCAAAATTCACATCTGTTAATATCACCATGCATCTCAGAAAAAGTCTCTCAATACTGGGAAGCTTTTAGGCTCAGTGGTAGATATACATTTTTTTTTTAATTCTAATTTTTGTTGAAGTGTTAGCATTGACAGCAAATACTGCCAGTGGTTTTAAGTGACAGCCTCATTTCATTCATTTTCAAGAAAACATCAGCCGAATATTTAAGCCTCCACAACCATAGTTTGCCCATCATTCTTTTCCATAAAAGTGGTGTTTCAATGACAAAACAGCTCATATAACTCAGAAATGGAACAGTCACACAAGTGTTTTTTGGATCAACTATACTTTGAGTGCAACAGAAATGCTTTAAGCATATTTTCATTTCATCACACAGAGTATTAAAAGATGTGTTGTTCTCAGCGGTCGAGCTATAATGAAATTAGTCACTGTTTCCTTGTATTTTCTGTTGCTGCATAACAAATGATCCCAAACTTAGTGAAGACAACAACCGTTTATTATCTCACAGTTTCCTGGGGTGGGGAGTTCAGGAACAGCTGAGTTTTCTGTTCAGGGCCTCATACAGCTGCAGTTAAGGCGTCAGCCAGGTCTGGGGTGTCATCTGCGGTTGGGTTCTCTTCCAAGCTCATGTACTTGTTGACAAGAGTACATCTTGCAGTTGTAGAACTAATGGCTGTTCGCCTCTCCAAGACCCGCAGGAGACAGAGTATAGAAACACTGGGGGAGGGATAGGGAAGAAGACCTACTGTTGCTTCTGGAGTCTGAGCTCAGGGAACATCTCAACCCTTTTTTAAAAGATCTCGTCTGATTAAGTCAGCCCATTCAGGACAACCTCCCTTTTGATTAATGCAAAGCCAAACTGGTTTAGTGCTCTCATTATGTGTGCGAAAATCCCTTCACCTTTGTCAGGTAATAAAACCTAATCGTGGAAGCGACAGCCATCCTATTCATGGTCCAGCTCACACTCAAATAACGGGGTACCAGACAGGGCGTGTACACCTATGGAAGGGAGCTTGGGGGCCATTTTAGAATTTTGCCTGCCACATTCATCAAGGACATTCTTCTCTGGGGTTTTTGGGCAAAGTTAACAAACACAACTTTCTTATCACTGAAAAAGGTGTTTTGCCATTGAAATGTGTTATGTTTTTTTTCCTTCCAGGTTTTTCAGACAAGGATCTCGAAGACGTATTGGGTGGTGACTACAAACCTGACAAGGGTAGAGGTAGGAATTGATATGTCCAAACACTTTGTGCTCATTAAAAATGTGATTGCATGGCCGTTAGGTTGATTGAGCCATTCTTAGGCTCTGGGAAATAAGAGGCAGTTTCCAGCCATTCCTGCTTGCAAGTTGGGGTTTACTTGGAATGTTGCGGGTGGTGCAGCTCAAGAAGAGGGGTTTATAAGCCAGTCTGGAAAAGCTACCCATTTACCCTGGTGTTCCTTAAGTCAGGGCTCTGTGTGGGTTAACACCTCCACACTAGGAGAAGCCATTTGCCGAGGCAGCATCACTTACGGGGTGACTGAGGGTCACGTGACTCAATGGGAACAGCCCCTCACCTGGGGAGCCTGTCTCCCGTGGGATGGGAAAAGCAAAACTCATCGTGATAAGCATTTTTTAAAGAGACCCATAGTAAGTCAGACATCTTTCAAATATCTTTTTATTTTGACATAGTTTAAGACCCACAAGAAGTTGTAAAAAAAAATTGTTCAGGGTGTTAGTTACTGTGTACCTGCCACCTAGTTTCCCTCATGATAATATCTTATGTAGCTATAGTACATTGTCAAAATCAGGAAACTGATATCGGTACAATACTGTTATTATGTACAGACTTTATTTAAATTTTGCTAGATTTTTGCCTGCACTTCGTGTGTGTGCGCGTGTGCGTGCATGTGCATGCACACATAGGTCTATCAGATTTTATCATGTGTAGATTGGGGTAACCGTGAGCACAGTCAGGATGCAGAACGCAGAACTGTTCCATCACAAGAGAACTCCCCCGATGCTAGCCCTTCATAGTCAGTCACATCCTCCCCCAAGGCCAGATACTTTTAGTCCCCCCAAATCCCAAGATATCATAATACACATCAAGATTTGACCTTAGCTTGGAGAGAATGTTAGCCAGATTCAATATGACAAAACAGGTTATGGTTGTAATTTATGATCGTTACTTGTGGTCACAACCCGTTATGACAGTACATTGTCGTGATTGTAACTTGCGGATGTGATGGTAGACAGTTGTGATTGTAACTGTCGTGATAGTAACCTGTTCTGGTGGTAAGTTGTGGTCATAGCATTTTGTGGTTGTAACCTGTTGTGATGGTTAGTTGTCGCGATCGTGAGTGTGACAAGTTACGAGCATTTCTGGTTGTAACCCTGCTATACTCCCCACAATGCTTTCTTGCAGGAACTGTGTGCCTTTCATGTGGGAACAGTGTTCTCTTCTGATGAAAGGATACTGTAGTCAAATCCATCCTTCAAAACACTTCTCCAAATGATGTCCTCTTGAGTAAAAAGCTCTAAAGGCCTCTAAATGAAACTTGCAGGTGTCAGGAGAACATGGAACATTTAAAGGGCAAAGCCAGCAAATTAGCCAATTACTCCTGGGTGATAAATGGCATTTCCAGATGGGGAGATGAGGGCGGTAGCAGTGTATGTACACACACACGAAAGTCTGAATGACACGCCATGGGTTTCCTTATTAAAAGTATAAGCTTTAGCAAGGAGGAAGTGTGAGGAAATTCTTTAATTGGGCTCATATTTGAACTTCTCTTGTAAAGAGTAATCAATTGTTAGCTTAAGTTAGACCTTCTCATTATAGATGTCAGAGATTAAAGGGGTCCCAGCAAAAAATACAAGTGTGTAACTGAAACATGGTTATGATGAGCACGTGATGAAATTCTTAGACACCGTCCTTTGGGCCAGCATGCTAATACTGTGAGTGAAGATAAAACATCACATTTAAATAAATGATGATCTTTGGCATGAAAACAATCATAATTCATGCATTTTCCAGCCTTGGATCTTAGACTCATAGACTTAACTATAGTTTTGGAGTCTATTTCTGAAATGAGTTATCTGTTATATTTTTTTTCTCAAGAAAACACTTATGCTGACCTCGTAGGCATCCCATATTTTGTCTGTAGGTGACAGTGACAGTCTTATCAATAGGTTGCATCTGTTGTCTTACCTCCCATCTCCGCATTAAATCCCTAGCGAGTTGACAGATTGGCTGGCTAAAGTAGCTGCTGGCCCTCCCTGTTCACTTGTCATTGAGATTGCCACATTAAATGACAATGCTGCAAGTCACGTGAGTCCCCTGTAGCAGTTGTAGTAGAGACACTGGTTTTCGTGGCCTCTCCACCCGTCCCCAGCTGAACCAACCAGTTGCTGAAGGAACGGGGAGTGAGAGCAACCTTGAGCAAAAAGACGCTAACCATTCTCACCAGAACAAAATGTTTTCTGAAGTGGCTGCCTTCGATTGGCCGGGGTTATAGTTGCTTTTTGAGGAGATGATTTGTTGACCTCCTCACTCCTTCATGCCAGAAGTCCTCTCCCATGGTATCTTTTGAATCCGGAATATTCTTTGTCTTTGCCTCCCCTCAAGCCCAGGCCCACATCACCTCCACTTGGGTCATTACCTTAACTTCTTACCTCATCTCCTGGCCCCAGTTTGTCCTCAATGCAGCGTCCAGAGAGCACCATCAAGAACGTGAAACTGATCTTGTCAGGCTTGAAACTATTGTATAATAATGAAAACATATCCCAGTTAAAAAACAATGAGCATAAGATTAAACAGGCACTTCACAAAGGAAGTTATATGAATATGCTCGATATTATTTTTCATTCAGGAAATGCAAATTAAAACTACTTTGGGATGCCACAACACGCCCACCAGAATGACTGACATGAGACCGACAATGCCAAGTGTTGATGCAGATGTGGAGCAACTGAAACTCAGATGTCGTTGGTGGGAATGTAAACCTTCTTATAAAACTGAACATAGACCTGCTGGTGACCCAGCAATTTCATGCCAGTTCAAGAGAAATGAGAGCTTAAGGCAAAAAAAAAAAATTAGAATGCTCATAGCAGCTTTATTTATAATAGCAAAGCAAAAACAAAACACTGGGAACAGCCCCAAGTATCAATAGAATAAGCGGATAAGTGGATAGACAATTTGTGATATATTTACATTCTTGTACGATGGAACGAATTACTGATACACATAAAACATGGATAAATGTCATTATGCTGAGTGAAAGAAGCCAAAGAAAGAGTGCATACTATATGAGCCCAAACATATGAAGCTGTGATACTTGCAGACTGATCTCTCATTCTAGAAATGAGATTCATGGCTGTCGGGGCTGGGATATGGACGAGGAGTGATTGGGCAGGCACATGAGAGAACTTTCTGGGGGCAGGGTAACATTCTGTATTTTGGTGGGGGTATGGGTTTTTCAGGTATATTCGTCTGCCAAGACTTCTCGGATAGTACACGTCGGATTTGTGTATTTTACTCCATGTAAATTTTATCTTAAGGGAATCATAAGCAAATGTGGAAGTGTACTGACATCTGCGACTTACTTGGAAATGCATCACAAAAATAAGAGGGGTGGATGGACACATGATAAAGCAAACAGTGCTAAGTGTTCATTATAGAATCCACGTGATGGATACAGTGCTTTCAACTTTTTTGAATGTTTGAAAATTTTCTTAAATGTTGGGGGAATTTTTTAAAGAAACACAAAGCGATCTTTTTAATGACTCCCCACTGCCTACAAGGTCAGTGAAAGCCCCTTAGGCTGCTGCCATATCTTTCTGCCCTAGACCACCAGGTTCCCTTCGTTTCCAAACATACAAGTGGGCTGGGCCTTCGCATGCCGTTTCTCTGTCTAAAATGCCTTTCTTCCAGCCGATGAATTCCACTCATTCCCCAGAGAGTACTAAGCTGCTCATCCTTTAAGTCCAGGGTCCCCAACCCCTGGGCCATGGACCAGTACCAGTCTATGGCCTGTTAGGAACCGGGCCACACAGCAGGAGGTGAGTGGCAGGCGAGCTAGCGAAGCTTCATCTGTATTTGCGGCCACTTCCCAGCGCCAGCATCACCGCCTCAGCTCCGCCTCAGATCATCAGGCATTAGATTCTCATAGGAGCGCTGGTCCCTGGTGCCAAAAAGGTTCCCTCTTATCTAAAGACTCCTCCCCTCTGTAGGCCCTATCCTACCTACTCCAACGTGGCCCTGGCTTCTCCTACAGCCTCTCGTTCCTTCTGGTATAGAATAACACTTATCACACAGAGCCATACTGGAGTCATGTGTATCTTTTTCACTGCTGCTAGATTTGGCTTCCCGAAAGCACCTTTTTCTTTATATCTTCGACACCCCCAATAAAGGTTGCTAAAATGAGGAGGATTGGGATGGAACAAACATCTGGCTTTGGTCTCTACCCTGTCAAGCCCACCTCCCCTGAAGGGAAAGGCGACACATTCGATTGGCTAGGCTGGTGACCGTCTAGGCCACATTTGGGATGGAGTGGGGCTGTGGCATGAAATGCTTTGCCCTGGACCCCAAAGGGAGTGAAGAAGCCCGAGGCGCTCTACGGAGTTGGCTGGGTATGTGTGCGCCCTTAAAGTGTGTGAACTCTGATCTGGTCTGTAAGGCCAACTTCCCCCCAGGTAAGCTCCAAGATGATTTTGTGAGAGAGGAGAGAAGTAGCAGGAAGCTTCCATCTGGCTTCAGGCCATGTATTCTAATCTAGTACACAGAAGCCCTGACCTTGAGGGTGCTGGTGTCCTTGTCTAGCCCCTTCATAAGGCGAATGACTCACCTGATCTTCCTGTGACTCCTTGCATCAGTTCTCAATTGGTAAAGGACCTGGAGGGGAAGAAGGGCGTCAATAGCACCCTCAGATCACCCTCACTGGCATGTTGGTCGGAAAACTCTTGATAAGTAGAGCCATGGAATCAACTGGGGTTGAGAGAGGGGCTGGGCAGAGGGGAGAGAGTGGGTCGCGGAGGGAGCAGAAAAGGACAGGCCATTCCTTATGCTTCCTCTTCTCCAAGACAATGGCTTTTGCATCCCTAGGCAGGGTCCTCCTCCTCCCCTCCTTAAAGATCATTCTGGAACAGCAGCTAGTTATTGCTCTGGCAGGATATTTTACCCCCTGCTTGTTCTCTCTGGGCCTTTCAGAACGTCTGGGTCCTCTCAGAGCTAGCATTTTGGTGACCAGCTTATTCAAGTGGCAGTCCTTGGAGCCTTGGATGGTTGGGGATGGGTGTCTTCAGGGAGGGCCTTTCTTCTTCGAGCTCAAACCCTCCCTGTATTGCAAAGAGCATCGTAAAGAGAGGAGCCCCACCTGTAACTTTCCCTTGGTGCTTGGAAGTGGAATGTGCTTCGCAGCACCTAACACTCCACTGCGCTGACACCTTGGGGTCATCACCTCCTGCCACTGGATCTAGCAACCTACATGCTGGGTTAACTGTTATAGGCTGCTTGTTTGTAACTACTTTGGGCTCACGGGGCAGAAAATACTACAGCATCTTTTTAGTCAGAAAAGAAAATTTAATGTTAGAATCAAATTAAGCACCCTTTTACTCCCAGATGGCAGATTTTAAAGCCAAAAGCATGTCGTTTTAAAAACTGAGGCAAGAATCAAAACCCAGGCTTTTAAAGAGATACAGCTATTCTCTTACGGGCGCGTCTGGGTCACACATATTGGCTTTCTGAAGAATGTCCCCTAGTGCAAACCATGAACACCATCACCTCTGTTGCCCAAGGTTAAATGAGATGTTCTTGGCTGTGGTCAATTAGTTGACTGTCACTTCAAGTGCTGTCTTCCTCCAAATGCGACCTCTTCGATTTCCTTCCAGGGCTTCACAGAGACCTTCCTCCACTCTCTCCACTGCCTGGCAGGTGCCTAGGCTCAGCAGACCGCTTCCTGCCTTGGAACTGTCATTTTATTTCTGTTGTAATACCGCACATGGGAAGCCTTGCTTATGCCTTATGCTTGCTCCCAACCTGGAAACTATCTTCCAGACTTTTCCAGCCCCCCGCCAGGTTTCCTTACTGAGCTTTTGAAGAATTTTTTTTTGTTGAGGTAAGATATACATAAAATTGACCATTTCAACCATTTTTAAGTGTATGTTTCAGTGGCGTTAAGTACATTCTCACTGTTGTGCCACCGCCATCTATCTCCAGAACTTTCTCAAACCGAAACTTTGTACCAATTAAGCAAATTATGCGCCATCCTCCCCACAGTCCCTAATAGCCACCATTCCGCTTTGTCTCTATGAATGTGACTACTGTAGGAATATAAGTGGAATAATACAAGATTTGCCCTTTTGTGTCTGGCTCTTTTAGCATAATGTTGTTCACCCATGTTATAGCTCGGGTCACAACTTTCTTTTTACGGCTGAATAATATTCCATAGTATGGACAGTTCACATCATGTCTATCCATTCTCCCTACTGGATCCTTGAAGAAAATTTTTTTCTTCCATTTTGACTGTATTAACAGTCAGTTTCTCGAAGTATTCGGGTCCTGTCATGATCCCTTACAAGCCATTAAATTTATCTCACATGACAGAATTGGGTTTCGGTGGAAGGGCTTACCCCAGAAATACTGGCTAAAATCCATCAGATGTCCGCTGGCTGCTCGGTGACCACCAACTCCCCCAGGTGGTCTGCCCAGCTGTGGACACAGTGAGAAGAGTTGGGGTCTGCCATCAGGAGCTGAAAAATTAAGAATTTGCCCCCAGGCGGCCCTTATTCCCTCTAAACAGCCCTTTCTAGATCTGTCATTTATGTCTCTGTCTTCTTCTTTGTACCCATTTCCATATTTTTTCCAGCTTTAATAACATGAAGAAATAGGTTGTCTCATGTGAGCAACAGCTCTCTAGTTCTAGTGTTCTAGAGCAGGAGTCCCCAAGCTTTCTGGCACCAGGGACCGGGGCTCCTATGAGAATGTAACGCCTGATGATCTGAGGTGGAGCTGAGGAGGCGAGGCTGGCGCTGGGGAGCGGCTGCAGATACAGATGAAGTTTTGCCAGCTTGCCCACCGCTCGCCTCCTGCTGTGCGGCCCAGGTCCTACCAGGCCATGGACCTGGTCCTGGTCCACGGCCTGGGGGTTGGGGACCCCTGTGCTAGACTGTGAAGAGACCCACTTGCTCCCTCAGAGGCCCTGTCCCCGACACACACACACTTGTGGACATTCAGGCACACATACACCCAAGACAGCCTCTTTGGTGTCTTGAGATCTGAGCACCGGAAGGTCAGGTTGCAGGGTTCTATGTCAGATTGGGAGATGGCACCTGTCCTGTTACCTAGAGGCTGAGTGTTCTCATCCCTGAGGTGGGAGATGGAGGAGATCCTGGCCTTGGAGACTATCTGGAACAGTGAGGAATGGCATCCCCAGCAGTTAGCCTAGGCAGACACGCTCTGGCTGATTTTTTTTCAGTTCACTTTGTGTTTGTAACCGTGGGTCATTTGAAGCAGCTCTTTTCTCCTTTTTTATTTATTCATTGAAAAAAAAAAAACCTTTATTTTGCTTTTCTGCTGCCACTTTTTAAATAATGAAAATCAATTTTTAAAATGTAAAAGTCAAAACATGTAAAAGTCCCAGCTGTGGTTCTTGGAAATCTAGAATATTTACAATAGTCTTTAAGTACTTCAATATCCCCACTAGCAGTTCTAGATATAACCTTCCCACACGATTCTCCATGGCCTTGACAAATCACATGTCTTGGGTACTCACTGTGAGCCCGGGGTTCTGCCGTTGTCATAAAGGGCAGACGTGTGCATTGCATCCCTACCTCCCAGGGAAGTGCCTGTATAGGACTCAAGACTGACGTGTGTGTATATTTGCATCGTTATCTTTTGTATTTGAAGATGCTGAAGATATAACACTTCTTTTGACAACAGGGCTGATTTAAAACTTCATCACTGAAGTGACACCTCCTCTTCTACAATGGTCACTATAGCTATAGCTATGGGGGTCACTATAGCTACGATGGTTGCTACAGGTACCGCAGTCGCTATAGCTGTGGTAGTCACCATAGCTACAGTGGCAGTTTCTATACCTATGACAGCCACTATTGCTATGACAGTGGTCCCTAGAGCTACAACATAGCTCTGTATGTATAGTATAGGTTTCTATACTCAAAGCAAATTGCAGCATGAGAAATGCCATAGAGATGAATTTCTGGTATAATAGAGGGCTACTCCAGTTTCCTTAGTGTATAATTGTGGCATGTAATTATGAAGTCAGTAGGCAGGTAAGAATACAAAACACTGTCCTTGAGAAGAAAGATCCTTCCAGTGACCTGTGAAATAGCCTCTTTGAGTTGTCTCTCCGGTTGTGGAAAAATACAGGTGGATAGATGTGCATGAGGCTTGCATATTTTAAAAATTTTGTAAGTCATATGAAAAATACTTGCTTATTGTTTCACCACCTAGGAAGAGTTTTCCAGTACTCCTTTGGAGTTTATGCTTGCAGTATTTTTTCTACTCATAACTCTACACTGTAAATAATTGTGTTTATTTTTATTAAAATAGAATCATGCTACCTTTTTAAATTTTATTCAGTAATATCCCAAATATTTTTGTCATTTAAGAATGCTCTAAAATATGTCCATGACTGCATAATATTGTTCCACCATTATTTGTTGAATCAGTACCTATTTTTGTACGGAGAGGGTTTTTTTCCCCTCCACCTTTTCCTACTGTACACAGTGTCATGGCGAACATCCTCATAGCAAAAAAAACAAAAACAAAAACATAATTGTCAGATAAATTCCTGGAAGTTGAATCGCCGAGTCACAAGAGGTGTAAATTTTTAAAGATGCGACTCAAAGGTACTGCCAAATGATTCTACCAGCTTCCATTTCTGCCACTAGGAAGTAAACAGGTGCTTGTCTGCTCACATCCTCCCCTCCACTGGTTATTACAGTTTTGTAATCTTTGCAAATTTCATCAGGCAAAATGCTATCCTGTTTAAATTGGCATTTTTTTGAATCCAAGAAGTGAGACACTTTCCATCTTTATGTCTTATTACACTCAATATATTGTGTGAATTGCCTGTTCACGCCCATTGCCTATTTTTCTACTGGAATCATTATCTTTTCTCATTGATTTGTAAGGGGCCCTTTTACACTAGGGATTAGTATAAAGTCCTTTTCATATATTCCAAAAAATATTTTATTTACTCATTCATCAATCGATAGACCTTTGGGTTACTTCCACTTTTTGGCTTTAGTGAATAATACTGCAGTGAAATTAGTGTACAAGTTTTTGTGTGGCCATATGTCTTTGATTCTTTTGTGTATATATCTAGAAGTAGATTTGTTAGGTCATGTGGTATCTCTCTCTCTGTGTAACTTTGAGGAACTGCCAACTTTTCCATAGTGGCTGGACAATTTTAGATTCCCATATACAATATCGGAGGGTTCCAATTTCTTCACATACTTGCCAAAACTTATTACCTATTTTTGATTATAGCCATCTTGATGTGTGTAAAGCAATATCTCATTATGGGTTTGATTTGCATTTTCCTAATGAGTACTGATGTTGAGCATCTTTTAAGCACCGGTGTGCTTATTGGCCATTTATATGTCTTTTGGAGAAATATTCATATCCTTAGTCCATTTTAAAATCAAATTATTTGCCTTTTATTATTAAGTTGTAGAAGTTCTTTATTCTCAATACTAGTTCCTCATCAGATATAAAATTTGCCAATGCTTTCTCCCATTTTGTGGGTTCATCTTTCCATTTTCTTGATGATGTCTTTTGAAGCACAAAAGTTTTAATTTTGCCGAAGTCCGATTTATTCATGTTTTTCTTTTGTTGTTTGTGCCTTTAGTACTGAAGTTTACTTTTGATATAATCTTTTCCATTTTGAGTTTTTAGATATGGGGTCATGTTTTGAAATTCATTTCTCATCCCAAGACAATATAAATGTTGTCTTACGTTTTCTGATAGTGCTTTCATGGCTTCATCTATCTTATATTTATTGGGAACTTGCTTCCGTGGATGTTATTGGATTAGATACATTGATTTTATGCTGATGGTTCATCAGTTGTCCCAATATTGTCTTTTGCTCGGCATGCATTTTGTATAAGGACTGGGTTCAGCCTGTGCTCAAAGGAAGTGAACAGAGCGCAGTAGCCAAATGAAGATCAAAGCCATGACATTGACTTGGCTGACTCCAGTTCGGATTCATGCAACTAGAAGGAACAGAATGATCTAGAATGCCTGGCTTTTTATTTTTCAGTTCTTTAGCTTCAAGATATTTCTAGCTTGCATGCCCATCTGAGCAATGAGTCGCCCACAGGATAGGATCTTTTTTTCTTTTTTTTTTTTGACATTTTCTTAGGATAACGTTTTCATAAAATCACAGATTGTCAGATAGTCAGGAATTCCTAGAGACATTAAGTGCTGAGCTTTTGAGTCTTTTTGACAGCCTGGGAGAGTGCTAGACTTCTCTGTATGCCCCCAGAGGAACACTAGGCAAGGGGCAGTCCTGTTTACCTTTCATGTAACACCCTCTTAACTCAGCTGTGTCATATTGATCGTGAAGTTCAAGTTGCTGTGAATCCTCATGATCACATATTAATAAGGAAAGAGAGACTTGGTGAACACTCAGCTTCATTCCACCTTGAGTTGAAAGAAAGAATAGGTTGAATTGCTCAGACCTGTCTGGAAATCTGGTGACATGAACACGTCAGAAGAAGACAGCTGTGAAGGGGCCATTGATGGGCTCACCTAGGCTCCAAGTCCTCACAAGTGATTGTTTTTTTCAAACACTGGTGCTCCTTGTTTTGTAAATAACCATTCAGATCCAATCAGGGATCTTTGTAAAATAAATGCATTTAACCCAAGGATTTAGCCCCAGGTGGGGACATAGCAAACCTCATTTTCTCCCCTCCAACTTTTTTTTTGTAAATACTTTATTTTTAGAGCACTTTTAGGTTCACAGCACAATTGAGCAGAATGTACAGAGTTCCCATACCCCCCGCCACACACACCCACATCCTCTCCCATTACCAATAGCCCTTACCAGAGGGGGTGGGGATATTTGTTACAGTCGAGGAGCCCACATTCCCCCAGACTCTTTGATTGGTGAAGGACATGTCAGAATTCATTGCCTCCAACATCCCAGGGCAGTTTCCCCTAAGAACCCCGGGCTTTGGGAACACAGTCTCCCTCCGTTAACGAGAGGAGGGTGACATGAAAGGAGTGCTCAGGCTAATTAATGTCCTGAAAGACCAGCACTTGCTCGTCAGGGAACTGCTGTCTGGGGAAGCGTGCGTGCGTGCGTGTGTGTATGTGTTCTGTGAAATTATATCTCATGCATAGATTCCCGTGACCCCCGCTGCAGTCAGGATAAAGGACAGTTCTGTCACCACAAGGACCCTGCCTGTTTTCCTTTTATAATCACAGTCATCTCCCTCCCTAATTCCTGTCAACCACTAATCTCTTCTCTGTGATATTTCAGAGCCTTTTGAATTTCCAAATCCTGGGTAAGGCATTGGCAGCCTGCATTTGTTTATGTTCTAAGAACGACTCCAAGTCTATGCCAAGCCGGAAATAGAAGCCCTTAAAAACTCTTAATTATGACTTAATCCTTGTAGCATATCGTAAAGACGCTGTATAGGTACCTAAGTTGCATGAACAGAAACATCTGGGTTTGAAGGCAAGCTCGTAAAGTACTAGGCACAGGAGGAAAGCGAAGTGAAATATTAATCGTAAATCTCACTGGCTGCTGGGATTATAAATTCTTTTTATGCTCACCTCTCACCCTTTTTTAAAAACAAAGTTTTATATAAGCATGTTTCTGTAATCAGATAAAGAATACACACTTGATATAGGAGAAAGTAGATGCGTGGGACACATGTCATTCCGTCAAGCTTACCTGGCATAGGCCCAGCTCTGCCACCTGCCGGCAAGTCCCTCACTTGCAAGCTTCCGCTCCCTCCCCTATAAGGCAGGGATGCTACGTGACCTGCCCCACTGGGTTGCGAAGAGATTCAGTGGAGTACTGTGCAGGAAGAGCTGGGATGTAACAAACGCTCAATGCACAGTGGCTATCATTTTGAAAATATAAACTCCCACGTGGCAGCCTCGGCTTTATGGGTGATGGGCACCAGGGAGCAGGTCCTGCTTCAGTCTCGTAGAAGCCCACGGGGGTTACTGGGTGTGGGGCCTGTGCAGAGGGGATTCAGAAGGGTCAAGGAGTCGGGAAGGGGCTGTCCCTCCTGACCCAGAGCTGGGTGGTCACTGGTTCACAGCGAACACCAAGTACTTCCGTCCTTTCTCCAGGTGATGGTCGCTATGGCAGCAATGACGACTCTGAAGCCGGTGGGTTTGAGTTCCAAGGTTTCTGCTGGAAACGACGGGAGAGAGTGCTGGCCCGCTCTCGTCTCAGAGTTGGCCTTTCTGACCTTCCCCCGACTGTTTCTGGTAGAGAACTGTGAGGCCAACAGCAGAGGGACCAAGTCATTTTAAGCAATTAAGCGTAAAAATATGGATCCCCGGGGAGGTGGCCCCATGGGCGGCCCGCTGGCTGGCCTAAGATCCAGGTACCTGTCTGGGACTGCACCATTTCCACGTCCACCTTTTAAGCTTCTCAAAATGGAAATCCTTACAGAAAATGAGAAGCACTTGGCAAATCTAAGGGGGCACTGTGTCATTTGAACCCCTGAGATACAGTGGCATAGTGGCTTAGGTCACACTGGCATCGGGGTCCTGGGCATTGGAGCAAGCTTAGCTCGGTGCCTGAGCCTATCCTCCTGCTGCTGTTGGCTTGACTTCACTTCTCATTTCTCCCACCCTCTCCTTTGCCCAGGAATGTCTCCAGAGACCGGCACCATTGCCGGCGTGGCCAGCGCCCTGGCCATGGCCCTGATCGGCGCCGTGTCCAGCTACATCTCTTACCAGCAGAAGAAGTTTTGCTTCCGCATTCAACGTAAGTGGATCTGCCCTGCGGCCGCTCGTTGCTGTGCCCGCAGCGGTTTCATTCCCCGCACCCCTGGACTTGAACGAATGGTTACGGTCTTTGGAGGGAAAGGGGCAGAAACATGAGCAAGTTGAGATTCACGTCCATTCAACAGCCTGTCTGAGAGCAACTCCAGAGAAGGCTTCTCGGGTGGGAGCGGGGAGCGGAGTTGCACTTTGGAAATTCTTGCAGACAGAACTGAAGTGTAAACCGGCCTGGAAGAGGTGATGGGGCTGGACACAATGACCTTGATCTTCCAAGTCATCCAGTTCCCAGAAGTCGGATTTCTGGGGCGGCAGAGCCCAGTGACCATGGCGATGCTTCCTTGTCATAGAACAGGAGAGACCCTGGGATTTCTATATGGCCTCAGATCTCACCAAAGGAATATGGGGACTTTAGAGCCCCTGGGTCAGTCAACAGCTCCCTGTCATGCTGCCAGTTTCCTCAGGAGCAGAAAGGAGTCTCTGGGCATCGCTAAGACCCAGCAGGCAGCACCGTTGGACAAACCAGTTGGGATCCCTTTCGGATCCCAAGAAATCACTGACCTGGTACCTGTGCTCCTCCCACCATGAGCCAGAAAATCTTAAAAAATATAGGGAGTCACGAATCGATTTAAAGGAGTAGGAACGCAGGGGAGAGAATGGTTTTGTGGCACCCCCACCCCCTACCCCACACGCTAGATTTGCGAAAGCTAGCTCGCATTTTATGCCATAGCTGTGTGTCTATAAGATGCGAGTACATCGCACTTACAGATGGAATCCCGTCTTGGAGGCTGGCAGGTATCCCACGTCAGGAGCCCTGTGGGGATGCTGTTGGGGGCGAACAGGAAGCCCACACTTGTTGGTTTTAGAAGCACAGTGTTGACATGTCACTGTCTGCTGAGTGTGTCTCTCTGCCTTAAGGCCCGGGATTTTTAGTTCAAGTGATAAAACAGGGCTCAGGGGCAGTTTCTGTCTTTCTGAAGCTTGGGATCAGTCGGTGTGAGGCTCCACCTACCGTGGCTCTAGGCCTCTGCCCTCAAGTCCAACCTGGAGCCGAGCTTCCAGAAAACTAACCCGGCCTGCAGAACGCTTTGAATGTGGAAACTGCTGAAGTCTCCGACGAATTTTTCACCTGGCCATCGCATTTGCTTCTTGTATATCACATTCTTGACCAGGGCCCCCACATGCAGCCACACAGGCTGTGTACATCAGTCCTCCATGGGCGCCACTCACATTGCAGTGTACAACCTGCACAACCTCACGGTCTCGCTGCTCACTTGAGATTCAAAAGCCGGGAACAGGGAGGAGTCGGGAGAGCAGACCTGGAGGCTGGATTGTCCTTAGAGCTGTCCCTTGTCTCAGCTCAAAAGCAAAAATCTGAGTGACTCAAAACAACAGAAATCTGTCTTCCCACAGTTCCGGAGGCCGGAAGTCTAAGATCGAGGTGTCAGCAGGGTTGATTCCTTCCAGAAGCTCTAGGGAAGGGCCCTTCCCTGCCTCTTCCAGGTTCTGGTGGCCCTAGGCGTACCGTGGCTTAAAGCTACATCCCTCCAATCTCTGCCTGTCTCCACATGCCTTTCCCTCTGTGTGTGTCGTCTCTTGTCTCTCGTACAGACACTTGTCATGAGGTATAGAGCCCACCTGGGTAACATCTGCAGAGAGCCCTTTTCCAAATGAGGTCACATTCACAGGGTCCAGGGATGAGGACGAGGACAGATTTTAGCAGGGTCACCATTCACCCCAGTACAGCACCGTCGCCCTAACAGTGAGGATTATTGAAGGAACTTACTCGAGATGGAAAGCGATGAATCCAGAAGGGGCGCCAGGCAGGAACGGGGAGAGGAAAAGAGGTTGATTTCCAAACCGGAAAACATGTCTGGGTTGTATCTATCTCTGTAGGGACACTAAGGTGAAATGAAAATACAGTATTTTCACACTTGTTTCCTAAAACAAACAGGTGTGAGGTTTTGCAAATTGGATTAGCAAGAAAGCCAAAGAAAACATCAGAACATGAAGGCCTTGGTATATAGAGTTGAACAATTTATATGATATTTGGGAAAGAATAAACCGAAAACGGGGCATTGAGGACAGCTGAAAGCCATGTGGCAACAAGGCTGGAGGACATGGACGTGACTTCTTTCTTGGGGGCGGCCTCAAGGCGAGGGTGTTGCTGGGTGGGGCAGTTAGGGCGAGCCTGCTGGCAGGGGTGGCACAGGCCCGGGAGGCAGGTGCACTTGTGGGACTAGTGGCGGATCCCAGGGAGTTTGTGAAACGCGCTGCCGTCGCAGACCCCGCCCCCCATTCAGCGGCAGGGCCGGCTCCCCTCCCTCCCACTGGCCCCTCTCTAGGCAGCTCCTCCATATGTGTCTTTGGCCCCCTGTGTTTTCACCCTCAATCTGTTCATGATATGCTTGTCATTGCTTAACGTGCACTATCCCAAATCCTTTACCTGGACACACTCGTGCAAGTGCTGTCATCCCAGTTCGCGCAGAAGGGAACCGAGTATGGAGTGTCCCCCAGATTTGAAAAGGACCTCTCTTGCTTCGGCATCCACCCCCTGGGCTACCAGCTTTCTCTTCAGAATTTGTAAGTTGTCTCTGTCCCATCTTTGTGGCCCCTCACATTCCAGCAGTCCTGAGTCTTCTGTCACCCCACCTACAGCAGTGGCATCCCCCATCCTGGGGCTTGTGCCTCCTGCGCAGCTCTGCTTTGGGGCTACACCACCACCATGGCCCCTGCCTGTCCAGGGCCAAGTCTCCCAGTCTTCCATCTGGATGCTTCCATCAGACTCCTGCCTGCCCAAGAGTTCCCCACACTTCTCCCAGCTTGCAACAGCCAGAGGGACCAGTTTAAAATGCACAGGGCCAGCTCTGCCGGGACCTCCCATGCTCTCCGGGTCATGGCCGAGCCCCTGAGCTTGGCATTCGAAGCCCCATCATGGTTCAGTTCACGAACCACGCCTCTTCCTTCCCTCCCAGCCCTCCCCCTATTTCCCCTGATCCTGCAGGCCCTGCTGGGTCCCAGCTGGCCCCTGTTCATGTCCCAGACCCTCCACTGTCTCTTCTCCTCACCTAGCTGCTCTCATCCTTTGGGCCTGGAGTACTGTCCTAGGAAGCCTTCCCTCCTTCCCGGCCCATGGCCCGTGACTTGGCACTTCTGCGTGTGGCCGTAGTACCCCCACCGATTGTGATCGAGCCTGTATTGGGGGCATTGGGTTCAGTCATTTGTTTCTATCCGAGACCGCTGCCTCTCCACATCACTCTCTGGACTGTCAGCCCCGTGCGGGGACTGCGTGTGCTTCATGCACCTAGGCCAGGTTGGAATGGGAAGGAGTCCCATGGATGTGGGGTGGCTAAGCCCGCTGTGAAGCCTGGAGCCGGGACCTCCCACCCCAACCCTGTCTCCTGAGCCTCTGACCAGAGTGGCCTCAGCCACCACCGCGTGGAGGTCAGGAAGGCAGAGCACAAACCGCTCTGCACCCAGCGCACCGGGAAGCCCCAAGGGGTGAGGGGATGGCTGGTGGCTACTAGGAGGTGACCATCGTGGTGCTTAGTGGCTGGGTTCTAGTCGCGACCGCCACCAAAGCGGCTCAGGTTTTGGGGACCCTCTGCCTCCCCATTCTCTGCCCTCAGTGCCGAGGGCCAGTCCGTCTCACAGAAAGCCTGTGTGCTTTGTTGCGGGGGGCTGCGTTCTTGCTCCTAAGCTTTGTGTCTTCCCTTCAGATGCAGCAGAAGGTCAAGGTAACGATGCGCTCTGACAGTCATTTTCCTCTTCCACTTTGGCCTCGATGCCTCCCCACCCTGCTGCTCTTGCTCCTTATCACAGTTCCCCACCCCATCCCCTCCCCTGGCACTCTCCAGCTTCGACCACAACCATCTTTAGCTTTCCCCAATACATATGGAAGTATGCCACCTGCCAGACCGTATTCACAGGTTGGGAATGGCTGCGTTCAGGAATGCATGGGAAGGGGTGAAGATCCTGTCTGGGACTCAGATGCCCACTGGTGGTCATCCGTGAGGAGCAGTCAGAGTGCTTTTCACAGGCAGAAGCCAGTCCAGTGCATGTTAGGATGGCAGCACATCTCCCAGCCCCTGCCCATCAGCTGGGAACAGCTGCCACCAGCTCCATCACCTGCCCTGCCCCTTATGGAGGCCGGACACACCTGACAGTGAATGATGCCTGCATATTTCCTGGGCCCATCTGGTGTCTGCCTTGAGCCCAGCAAGCAGCCGGGCAGGCAGCCATACTGGTGTAGATGAGCGTGAGTGCAGCCCAGGATGGCGGAGTGACTTAACACTGGTGCCTGCTCAGTCAGTCGGTTGGTTAGAGCCGTGACCCAATTTCCCCCAGGCCCAGGGCTCTGATGAGGTTTCCAGTCTCCAGCTCGTCCAGGGGTAAGACACAGACATTTGATTCCCCAAGCAGCGGTGAGGTCCACTCCGTGTACTGAGTAATGGCTCTTGCGTCCAGCCTGGTGCCATTCAGTGGCCGGTGTGCTGGCATGCACAGGATACTTTGTAGAGTCCTCAAGTCCCTCAGAAATAGGTGGGGAGAAAGCCCTAATGATTAAAGAGACCAGAGCAGCTATGGGTGGGCCCCGGGCCCTGCACACTGGGGCAGAAACAGTGCCATTCCACTGCCCAGTTGGCCTCTCCGCGTGGGTGTCGCTGGGAAGGCTGCACGCTAGCAGGAGGCTTTGCTGGCATCTCCACAGTGAGCCCCACTCAGCCATCTGCCCCTCCCTGCTTGACATCCATCAGTCACTCATGCGGTGCTTGGCTCCCTCTCTGCCTCCCTGGCCCCTGGGCCAGCATGTGGACCCATGGGTGACACCGAGCCCTGCCATTGTGTGCCCTCTCTCTGCTGGGCAGAGCTGCTGTCTGGTGCACATTCTCATACAGTGGCACCTGCCCTATGGGGATGGGGTGTCTGTCAGGCCTTTGCCACTTGTCATCACGTCTGAGGACAATGATGAGAACTGGGCAGAGCAGCCCACTCCCAGCCAGCCAGTCTTTGCCCAGACAAGGACACTGAGGTGGCCTGGACTGCGGGGCCTTGAGTCTGTTAAGGGAGCTGTGTGTTTTGAACTGTACCGGAGGACTTGCTCAGGAGGCTCGATTATGGTGGGGGACCTTTTGGTTCTGTCAGTCACTGACTCTGCCCTTTGCCCTTCGCAGAGGGTCTCAATGCAGACTACGTGAAAGGGGAGAACCTGGAAGCCGTCGTGTGTGAGGAACCCCAAGGTGAGGACTTCTTGGTCACTGTCTGTCGCTGAAGGACTCCTAGCCGGTGGGCCTGGCACTGAGCAGAACTGTGCTAGTGCAGAGGTGTCTGTTCCTAGAATTTCCAGCCAGAACAAGGAGCTGCAGGAGCCTGGAGGTCCCTGTACTGTGCCCCTGATCACCCGGACACCAGGGCCAGCTGGTGCCATGTCGAGGACCTCCATGTGCTATAGGGGCTCCGGCTCTGGTCTTGAGTCATCTGTGCATGAGCCCCAGGCCCATGCTCTCTGCACGGGTGTGTCTGGGAAGGCTGCACGCTAGCAGGAGGCTTCGTTGGCATCTCCATAGTGAGTCCCACTCAGCCATCTGCCCGCCTCTGCTCGGTAACCATCACTCACTCAGGCAGTGCTTGGCTCCTACACAAATTCCGATGGAGCCATGGGGAATCTTTTAACCTAGGCCCATACGTTTCAATTTGAAAATTGCCAAAGGGAACTTGATTAAAACACAGACCCTGTTATTAGAGACCATTCCTCTCCCTACCTTCCTCCCTATTCCGTGGTCACCAAGCCCTTCCTGGGTCCCAGAGCCATTGGCGATGGAGGCTGTGTGAGGTCAGGCTTCTGGCCTGGAGTGGCCAGCCTCAGGGCAGATACCACCTATGGCCCAGAATGCCAGTAGGGTGGTTGGGAAAGGCTGTGCGAAGCGGAGGAGCAGCAGAGGATGGGGTAG
>NW_024343579.1:228871-241526 GCF_902729225.1 Pteropus medius
TATGCATTGGAAATGCATTTTATCCTGGGCGGGGGCGGGGGAGGGTGTTCACTCTCCACCCTGTTTGTGTTCTTATTTTGGTAGCAAAAGCTACAGACATCAAGAATGAGCATCAAAGCCAAAAGCATGCTTGTCGTTGGCACAGACGTGTATTTGAGGGGGTGGAGGGGAGGGTTGCTTGCTTGGTTTAGTGATGTACACCTGACTTGTAAGTTTGTAAGTATCCTGCCTGGCCTGTTCATGAGTGCTGGGGGGTCTGCTCAGCATGGTAAACACCAGACCTTTGGGACTAGCCCCCCACCTGGACTGGTGCTGTATGCTTTGGGCTGGAGCACAGCTGGCTTCCTGGAATGTTCTCTTTGGCCAGCATGTGGTCCTGTCCTGGGAGCTCTGCTGTCAGGCTGAACTAGAACCACCATCTACTGATAATCAGTTTGCAGTGTCGAAAAGCACTTCTGAAAGCTAATAGGTCAGCAGAAAGGTAGGGTCCTATTTATGTTTGTTCTCGTGCTCCTTTGACCTGCATGGGCGGCCCCTGGCATCCCACAGGCCATGTGTTAACTCCTTGTCTGCTGAACTGGGGTGAGGCAACTCCAACTTGAAGGAATCTGAACAGACCCTGCAGGTTATGTAACGCATGCCTCATGCGTTCATTTTAGCCCTTGTTTTAAAAATATACGACTCATTGCAGGACGGGGATGAGTCGTAGTGCGTGGGTCAGTGCTACTCTTTGGACCCATTCCTGGCGCAGGCCTGCGGGCCCAAAAACCCCCCTTCCCCTGCACGGGGGCACACCATAGACAGGCCAGGAGTGTGCGAGGAGGTGGGGAGCACTGAGGACACACATGCATGTGTTGCAGAGGGAAGAAAATGTGGCCTTCCGTGCTCCAGGAGATTGAGCAGGAGAGGCATTGCTTGCAAGCCGCGCCTGTTTGTAGCGCCTCCCTCTCCTCAGTGGCCAGGCTGTCAGCTTTGCCAGGCTTGTTCCTCCCAAGGATGGCAATGGTTGGTGGCCTCAACCCCTGTCTGTTTCTGGGCTGCAGGCAGCTATGATGGATTTTTGCATCCATGGCCTTTTGCTGTGTACATAGGGTGACCTCAGGGCCTGGGGAGGGCCAGTGCGCTAAGGAACAGGAGTCGGAGAGGGATCGCGTTAAGGTGGCTGCGCATCAAGGTCCCTGAGGCATTTTAAATGAAGAGAAATGGCAGCGCTTGTGTGTGGCAAGATGCTTGTCTCCCTGCCACCGGGAAGTATGGACATTTACAGAGCTGTCAGTCATGGCAAGGAGTAGGATGAGGACTGATGGGGCCCATGTGTACCCTGCCATGACCAGGCGTGGTGTTGGCACTAGGGTTGTTGGGCTTTTCCACTGGGAGGCTGGAAATCGGGCACCTACCCCCCCTTATACTTGCTGGTTTTCCTTAGTTTTACTCTGGTGTAAAGCCAGCATGGCAAAGGGCCTGCAGTCCTCCAGTTGTGATGAGGAGTCAACATACTCCGCGGGGCGAAGCCACCTCCTTAGCATCATTGACTTTGGTGATTTTTGCTCCCCCCTAGCTATCGGGGTGCTTTCTGCAGAATGCCCACAGCCCAGTGCCCAGACCTGCTCCTAGTGGCTGGCCATGCCTGGAAGGTCACTCAGCAGCTGCTGTTTGCAGAGCTCTTGTCCCAGGGGGACACTGATGCCTGCAGAAGCTTAGGGCGGGGGTCTCTCGTATTTGTGATTATCTCAAAATTGCCTTGGCCAACATGGGGCTGTCCTAGGTGATAGAGAAGTGAGAACTTAGAAGGGCTGATTGAAAATAGCCAGTCTGTACCAGGTTAACGTGGCAGTGGGGACTCAGTGTTGATGGTAACTGACGCATGGATGAAGGCGACATGGCACCTTCGTGGTGTGGGGCACCCTCCTGGGTGGGCCCCATAGAATGGTGGCAGGCCCGCTGCCTTGGCCACTTGGGGTGGGGGTTAGTACTAGTTCCGCAGGCGAAGAAGAACTGAGAGACTGCTCTGAGAATCCCCTGTACTTTTTATGTGCTTGTGTTTCAGTGACTTGTAAGCTGTCCTGTGTTTGCATTAAACAAAACGGAACCTAACAGATTGCATTGACCGTGTTAAGAACAATCTCCTTGTCAAGATTTTTCTTTTTTTTTTTTTTTTAATGAGTGGCGGCTGACCTCTTCCCCTCCTCCTGGCCACAGCAGATTTCTCAGGTTAGTGCTTCCAGCGGGGCAGCCCTGCTTGGAGTACAGGGAGCTTACGCCTGGAGCTGTAGAGCAGCAGTGTCTGATGCCCTGGGGTTGGGGGTGCAGAGGTGGACCCCAGACTAACTCCCAAGCCCACTGGTCTGCTTTCTTCAAAGAATGGCGGTATGGAAGGTGGCGCGCACCCCACGCAGTGGTGTCAGCCACTGAAAGCTGAACGGGGACAGGGGCCCTTTGTTCTGCCACTCGTTGCAGCTGTGTGCAGACTGGCCTGGCTGGGACAAAGTGTGCTCTTGTCATGACCTTGCAGCTTGGCTTACAGACTGAAGACAGCCAGACATTTCAGCGTGAGCAAGATGCAGTGGACACTAGGAAGGTTTTCACTGAGGTAGGTGACATTTTGGTCCTCGTAGTCAAATAGCTCCAAGTCCTCAAACCCGCCGAGTGACTCCTATGCAGAGATTGTGCACAGCCGGCTGGAGCCTGGCACAGTGGCCTTCCTAGCCTTGCTTCTAGAGTGTCACTGTTGGAAACGGCAGCTGCAGTAACTGCTCCACAGAAATGGATAGGGACCAAAGGCCCTTATAAGAAGGGTGACCCCCCCAGGGGCTCCTGTGCTTTCATCCAAGCCCTTATAGCGCCCCCAGGAGGCCAGCATTCCTTCTGTCGATTCGGGGCGGGGACTCTGGGGCGTCTCTGGAGTCCACCCCATTTTAGGCTCTAGAACCAAACCTGGCTCCTCAGAGCTGCACCTGACTCGGAGGTGTCTCCTCCAGACCTTTCCCGTGTCGACATTTTCTCAAGGTTAAGGTCGAGGGACATTTCAGATTTTTAAATCAGAGGACTTACGCATTTCAGCCAAAACACTCAATCACTTACAGTTTAGTAAACGAATTCGATCATGTAAAGGAACTTTACATATATTGAATGTTTACTGTTATCTCCAAGGGAAATATCTACCAAAATACTTAGGCAACAAAAAGACCACGGAGCAAACATATTATCATTTTAATTAGGTTGAAATATAGTACATCAGATGAGGCAAATACGATACTGTACCAGTTTTTAAAAATCTGACCCATAAAGGTTTTACATTCTAGTACACTTAAATAAAACCAAAAAAAAAAGTACTTAGGTAACAAAACTACTTCTAGTTCTTTTAGAAACAGTTCTGTGCTAGGAACATAGAAAGGAAAATGATTGTTGTGCTGCTTTCCTATGGAATGGGACATTTTAGGGCTCCTCCGGGGGCCCAGCATGCAGGGGAGGGTAGGGCAGCCCCGCCTCCCCAGCGCCAGGCTGGCTGGCGTCGGCACGAAGCAGCCCACTCGCTTTCTGGTTCTGTCAAAAGCATCTTCCAGTCTACACCAAGTTTAATAGTCTTAGTGCAGCTGGCGGGCGGGGGGCGGGGGCGGATTAAGGGATATTTCTGGGGAAACATGGGAACTGTTCCCATTTAAAAATTCATCGTATCAATGAATAAGCAGGTTTATCCATTAATAAATAAGGTATCAGATACGTTGGGAGCATACATCAAAAGCTAATATTAAATAAATTGATTTAGAAACAAATCCCTACTTGATAAAAATGTAGACTTCATTTTAGGTGACCAAATTACTTTGAAGTACTTCTGATACCTTAGGGATACCAGATCATTTATCAGAAAGTTCCAAGTTGAAAAGACATCTATTCTCTAAGTATTTGTAAAAAACCTTTAAGAATATATTTTCAAAAATAAGGTTAATATGTAGGACTTTGCATGGCATCCAGTAATTTGAACCCAACCGGATATTCTAGTGCAGCTGTACTCGGGTCTGACCCTATGAGCTTCTGAGACGCCCCCGCACTCAAAAGGCGAGCTTAATTTCTGCAGCGATGGGGGTCCCAGTGACTGGCAGACATGCGTGTGCCCTGCTGTGCTGGGCGCAAGTATGCAAGATTCTGTGACACGCCACAGGAGCTCAGAGCTTAAGTGCTGCCCCTACTGACGGAGTCCCAGAGCCCAAAGTCAGTGAGTGAAGGGGCAAAACCTGGCTGGCAAAAGTTGGCTCTGAGACGGGCAAACCAAGGGGAGGGCGTGCTATGCTTTTGGCAAATGAAGCTACGGCAAGCACAGTGGGTGCTTTAAAATATTGACCGGAAGTCGCATGAATAAACTGAGCTGAAGGGGTCTCGATAAAATGGGATTATTTCAGACAGTAACAGGTGAGAGCGGACTCGTTTTGACAAAATGGCCGGCAGCAGTAAAGACACGGGAGGCTGCAAGGTCAGACCAGCAAGGAGCTGTGACAGCTCCTTGAAGGAGCCCGCGGGGAGGTCAGTGCTGAGCTGCCCGAGTCCTCAGTTTCCCCTCTGCAGGGCCATCTCGAAGGAAACCGCTATTGCCATCAACAGCCTGGGCCACCTCGGGAGGCAAGTACCGGTTAGGTGAGAACAGAACACGTGGCCATTTAAATGACCATATTCAAATCACACTTCAGATGTACTACATAAAAGTTAGCATGAGCTTTGTTTGAAAATTTCGCACAGTCCAGTTAAGCAGAACCCTCCTCGGGTGACTAGGCTAAACATAAAAAAGGACATAGGAAAATAAAGGCATGTTTCTCTTTTTTTAAAAATACCTTATATGTACACAACAGTAATTGGTACAGGGGCCCCCGTGCATGAAGAGAACTCGAGAACAGAGGGCGATGGTCTGTCTCCCCCGCAGATACTTAACTCTAAAACAGTTTTGACGTTGTAGCAAGGAGCTGAAAGAAGTCACATGGCTGGCAACATGGTCTCTAAGTGGCGTTTGTTTTAATGGAAGATCTACCTTGGAAAGAAACGATATGAGACCATCTTGGACCTAAGCACTGCATTTCACTCACTGTGGTTTCTCCCAAGCTGCCCAGGCAATAGGCGGGTCACAGGGTCACCGGGACAGCCAGCCACCCTGAGCAACCCGACAGGAGGGAAACGGGGTGTTCACAAAACGAAGCACAGACGACAGTGGGAGCTGTCACCTAGCCCCACACACGGTCACTGGTTTGAAGTACCATCCAGACATGGAGGGCACGGGGCCTAATCCTAAAAGACAAGATCACAAGCTCCAGCCAGAACGGGTCGCCAGACCCTTGCCTGAGTCGCCGGGGAGAGCAGTGGAGCCACAGGATGGCCTTGATGGCTGGACTCACCAGAAATGCCACCTCTGGAGCCTGTCAGACCGAGGTGTGGACAGGCGTGACTGAGTGGGAAGGAGAGGCGCCCCGCTCAGTTGGGGACGAGGCGCGCGTGGCCACCTCCCGCTGCAGGTCTTCCACTCTCTTCTGCAGCTCCGCCCTGACGGCCAGCAGCTCCTTGAGATTCTGGTGAATCGGCATCTAGGGGCAAGCAGGACACAGCTGCGTCAGCGGGCCACTCAGGCAGCTTCGACATCAGCCTTTCGGCACGGGGACACTGCTAAGAGATGAGTTCACAGCCCAGACGCCCGTGTACCCCAGGTGGCCTTGGTCTTTGACTCGCCTGGCACCAAGCTGTAGGGAGCCCTCCGCAGGAGCCTGCAGCTTCAGCTGACCGCGTGGGGATGCTTTTGTCCCCCTGTGCTCTCCTGCCCGGCTTGGCCAGGTTCCCAGAGAGCACAGGCTGGTCAGGCAAGACAGCAGTCTGTGTCGGATCGGGCAGGGCTGCCGGCGCGGGCTGGGTGGGACGTGCGAGTGGCTTCCAGCGACTCGGCAGCATTTACACGGGTGCCCCCTGCACGCGCACACCTCCCTTACATCTGAATTTTTGCAACCTTATAAATAGCTCTGCCGCTAAAAATACTTGTTATGTCAGCACTTTCTAGAACTTAGTGGTGTGCGTCTTCGTCATTCGGAACAGGAGCTGGCAGAAGCCCCTGGAGAGGGCACTGCCAGTGGAGAACTCTTGCTCCTTCCCTCCATGTGACAACTACTGAACACCCTCTAGTGGCTTCTTCCTGTCACCCTGAGGGCAGCAGCGTGACCTGGGCCTCAAGGCCCTGTGTGGTCTGACCCCAGCCTGCCTCTCCTAGTCCCCTCTCACCAGGTCCTGCCTCCACCCCTCCCGTATTCCAGAAACCTTCCAGGTCTTGGAAGAGGCCGTGCACGTGCTATCCCTTCTGCCTGGAGCCCGGTCCCCCAGACCCTCTTCAAACACATGCCTGCTTCATCCCATAGGGACCGGCGTAAGCAGCACGCGCTCTGGGTGGGGGGCTTTTGGACATCATCTGTGTCCCCGAAACACTGAGCTGGCCCCTCAGGGATGCTGACGGTGATCAGCCCCACTGCAGGGAAGGACAGAGATGAGAGGGACAGACGGAGGGAGGGACAGACGAAAAATGTGGGGAAAACAGACGAGAGGGAAAGACACATATTTGGGAAACAGGACAGTGGGACAGAGATACGAGTGACAGCCAGAAGAGCGGGGGAGGGGGGATGAAGAAGACAGGGCAGCCAGGCGCCCCCACCATAACAGGATGGCTTGGCGACCAGCACTGAAGATGCGAGAAACTTCTGACTTCGGCAGGTCAGAGGAGGAAGGGAGCGGGCAGCAACGTTGGGAGTCTGATGGCAAAGCACCGCCATGCCCAAAAGTTACCTTATTTGCTGCTGATCCCGAGGCCACTGTGAGGTGGGCAGGCAGCACCCCTATAGGCCTTAGGACCTATTTGGTATTTTCCTGTTTGTGGGATCAGTGGTTCCAATAAGATGACACATCGCTTTGCAATCAGACTCCCATTACTAACACCTGTGCACATGGCCTCAGAGAGCAGACTGCGGGAAACACCAAGTTTACCCACACCCAGGGCCCAAGACAAGCGTCACACATCTCCACGCAGCCTTTTGGGCCTTTTCTCCTTAGTCATCTTCACTGACAAGTCAAAGGCTCAAGAAAACGTCCATCTAGGGGCCAGTCAGCCAGTGGGTGCTAGCATGTATGAGAAGCCAAGGGGGTTCCAAAGGACACGAATTGCCTACAGGGCCCTTCCCGCCACTGGCCATCCTTTGAGGGATGCCCAGGAGCCCCTCTCCCGGCGGTAGATCTAGCCCCATCCTCTTCATAGGGAAGAGACCCAACAGGCTTGTAGCCCCTGCCTGTCCTCCCTGTCCCTCTTCCTCTCCACCCAGCCTGCCTCACTGTCTCGTCATGGACACCCACACCAGCCTTTGTGCTGATCCCTTTGTCACAGGCTTGACTATTCCTGTCCACATCAGTGCTACCAGGGTCAGCTTTCTAGAACACAGAGCAGGTCTTGCCCTACAAATCCCGGCAGGGGTGTTCCAACAGCCCTGGGATCAGGGCCTGCAAACTCCTAGAGATGCTGCACAAGGCCCCCTGGAGCCTTGGACCGCTGACGCCTTGCTTCCAAGGCCCAGCCCACTCCCCAACATGCTGCATGTGCCCGGCCCCTAGGAGGTCTCCAAGATGTGCCTGTGACATTGAGGCCCGTGGCCTGCCTTCCAGTTCTCCCTCTGTGTAGCACGGTGCACAAAGAATGCAAAACACTGCACCGCCTGCCCGCCACCCTGAGGTAGGGATTCATTTTATGCTCACACCACCCGCAAGGTCTCAGCAAGGCTCAGGACCTTGCCTCTCATCAGGCATCAAATCACCACTGGAGACGAAGTCACCATCAAAGACAGAGTCACCTCCAGAGACAGGATTTGGCCCCTGCACACGTCAAGGCACCTATGTGACTGACTTTGGCCACACGACTACAGTATGAGTCGCCTGAGGTGTGCGCTACTCCAAAGAGGGAAGGGGAAAGGATTTGGGAACCTTACCTGTGAGGATGCTTTTTGGAAGCCACAGATGGTTGCTAACTGATGCCACAGCACTCTGTGCAGATGCCACAGAGCTAAGGGTGGGTGCTCATCAATGTAGGAATAAGCACCGAACACCCAAAATGAGCTAACGGCTCACTGGCCACAAATAAAAGTGAAAACCTATATTTAAAACACTGACCACTGGCCAAAGAAGCTGACTAAATGTACACTGTTGGTTTTTATGGGGTAAAGAATAGACCGTGTCCAGCTTCAGATGGTCTTCAGTAAAGAAAATATTTTACAACTCTTAGAAGTTAGCATTTTTGCTACTCTAAACACACACTAAACCCAGGACCCATCTGGTAGTCTGTGCTCCGGCCGCCTCAGTGCTAAGGTCCCCTCGCATCAGTGCTGACTGTCCTGGCTGCTCCGTGCTGTTGTAACACAGGAAGCAGCTAGTGGCCCCTTGCACACAGTACACGGAACAGCAGCTGCGCCCTCCTGTGGTAAATGGAGGGTAGTTTCTGGTCAGGGAAGGTTCCTAAGGAAAGGTCTGGGAGCACCAGCTATCGGCGCCTGTGAGGCAGAGGGCGGAGAAGGCATTTCCAGTGTGTGGGGAGGTTAAGGGGCGGCCCATGGCACATGCAGTCCATCAGCCTGGATAGCGGGGCAGAGGCCTGGTTCAAGGGCCTGCTCGGAGGGAGGGAGCAGTACTAAGCGGAGCAGGCCCCGATCACAGTGTTCTGCGAAACGGGCCTGAGGTCCGGAGGGTGGCATGGCTGTCTGAGAGGGCCTAGAGGAGGAAAGAGCTTGTGTAGCTGCAGCTTTGTGGAACCAATGGAACGAACCAGGACACAGTCAGGGAAAGAGGCGGGGAGTGATGAGCTGCTTGGGCCGTGGTGTTAGGGAGCTTGGTCAGGAGAGGAAAGGCGCCCTGGGCAGCAGTTTGCAACCATCAGATGGAACCTGGAGCTGAGCGGACAGCAGGGTGGGAAGGTTAGTGAAGTGATGTTACCTCCCAAGTTCAAGTGCCAGGCCAGCTGAAAAGGGGAATGAACAGTTCAGTCTTTCTCCATGGTTAGTAAGGCTTGGGGATTACTAGGAGCTGAATTGTACCCCCCATTCATATATCGTAGTCCTAACCCCCAGCACCACAGAATGTGACTATATTTGGAGATGGGGCTTTTACAGAGGGGATCAAGTTGAAGTGAAACCATTAGCGTGGGCTCTAATCCAACACGACTGGTGTCCTTATGAAAAGGAGAAATTTTGGCACAGAAAGATAGACACACATGAAGGGAAGACGATGTGTAGAGACACAGGGAGAGGTGGCCATCTATAGGTCAAGGAGAGGGACCGGGACCAGACCCTCCCCTCACAGCCCTCAGAAGGAACCAACCCTGCTCACACCTGATCTGGGACTTGCAGCCCGCAGAACGAGGAGACAATACATTTCTGTTGTTCAAGCCTCTCCGGTCTGTGGTACTTTGTACAGCACACGCAGTGAAGTAAGACAGAAATGAAATAGGTCTGGAGAGACTGAAGACGAAGGGCTGAAGAGGGAAAGACTGAGGAGGAACAGGGCCGAGAGGAAAGGCGGACCATGTCTGTGGCCGACGGAAGCAATGATGTTAAACAAGGCTCTGGGAACGCCGCTTCTGGACTGCCAGAAAGCCACCTGTGCACTGAGGTGAGGGCTGCCTCCATCGGTCTGCTCCCCATCCAGCACCAACCATGCCCTGGCCACTCCTGTGGAGGAGACGGGTACAGGGCAGGACCACGTAGAGCAGGGGCTTGTGGGGGGCACCTCAGGAACCCTAACTGACGGTGCCCGAGCCACAGCAAAGGCTCAGCCACTGAACACCCAGAGCGATCACAGCTCGGCCGTCTGGCCCTGCTGCACACCCGTCTCTCATATTTTTTCAATCTCAGAAAATGTTACCGTGAAAAAGTGTGGCAGGAGGGAGAAATGCGACCCCTTTCGCAAGGGGCGCCTGCTCCGCGACTCAGCACAGGCCCTCTTTCTGCTGTGCCACCAGAGTCCAGAAACTGGAACCACGATGCAGTTTTCAAATACCCGCCCCCCCACCAACTCCACGTGCGGTACCCTGCATAATCGATACCGCTCCCCCCACATCGCCTCCGGGTCCAGTCCCTAGAGAGACCGAGTCAAATGTGGTGGTCAGTAGCACTTCATCTATGTACCGCCTCCCAGATCTGGAAGCTAGAAGTCCGAGACCAGGTGGCAGAAGACAGAGAACAGCTAAGATTTTGAACTCTTAACCCAGCAAACGGCATCTGTGTCAGTGTGTGGAAGGGATCTGCTGCAGGTGAGGGCAGAAGACCTTTGGTATGATATGCTAACACCCGGCATGTACACATTTGTGTAACACCATCTTTACTTGAAGTAAGACATAGTCTTTAGAAAAGAAAAAACAAACAAACAAACAAACAAAAAAAACAAACGATACCTGGGGCCTCATTCGGGGATTCCATCGCACATAATAGTTTACCCATAATTCCAAGTGACTCAGACTAGCAACGGGATATAACACGTGGTTTTCATAATTCACAAAGAAGGGATTAGAAAATTCATCGAGCTGGCTATTGATATAAGACCATAGAGATATAGTCTTCGTATATATATCCTGAAAAACAAAAAAGGAATACACTGAAATAAATTCAACTTTGCTTCGTATCCTCAAGCATTCATAGTACATAAAGAAAAGGACTTGAATAATGAATGAAGTAAGTTCAAACGGTAAAAAATTCAGGGACATTTTACCACCTCCATTCCTCTGTTGTGCATCACCTCATGCTCCGTATGACATGAAAACACACGGATTACTGTCATGGATAAACACAGTGCTCAGTTAGGTGACACTGACGACTGTGTCTGTGTGAAAGCAGAATGAGAACTTTCTAACAACCACGGGGTGATGGGGCTCATCAATAACAAATATATTGTTAATTCTGGTTTTCAGTTTGTTTTTGTAACTCTTAATGTTAAGGACTGTGAGTAGAATTTATAGATAAGACTCCTTTCACTGGAATATCATGGCAATCTTGGGAAAAACATGCCAGAATTGCAGGCTAGAGAAGCCTTAAACGGAGAAGTCAATATATCATTCAATTATTTCTCCCCACCACCCAATTTTATAGTACACTGTTTAGAAATGCAATAACCATTTACGTTACTGATCTTGAAAAAGAGAACAAATTTGGAGGTCTCGCACTTCCCAATTTCAAAACATTTCCCAGTTTAAAAGCCACACTAATCAAGGTGGTGCTGGCATAGGATGGACAGACATGTGGATCAATGGGTTAGAAAACACAGAAACAAACCCTTGCATTTACAGTCAACTGATTTTCAACGAGGGTGCCAAGAAAATGGGGGAAAGACAGTCTTTTCAATAACTGGTGCTGGGATAACTGGATAACCACATGCAAAAGAATGAAATTGGACCTTTATTGCACACTATACACATTAAATAATTTGAAAGTGGATCACAGACCTAAATTTAAGAGCTAAAAGTATAACATTCTTAGATAAAAACACAGGCTCAAATCTTCATGACCTTGGGTTAGACAATGGTTTCTTAGATATGACGCCCAAAGCACACGCAACGAAAGAAAACTAGATAAATTGGATTTTATCAAAATTAAAGATTTGTTTCGAATGACACCATCAAAACAGTAAAATGACGATGCACAGAAGGAGAGAAAACTTAAGCAAATCATATCTGACAAGGGACTTGTACACATAAAGAATACATAAGGAACTCTTACAACTCCATAATAAAAAGACAATTAACCCAACTAAAAACAGGGCAGAGGATCTGAATAAACATTTGTCTACAGAAGATACACAGATGGCCACCAAGTACACGAAAAGATGTTCAACATCATTAGTCATCAAGAAATGCACATCAAAACCACAATGAAATCCCACTTCGCACCCACTGGGATGGCTAGAATCAAAAAGCCCCACCTCCAGGTTCAACGAGTGCCTGCAAGGATGTGGAGAAAAGAGGACTCTGGAACATTTTTGATGAGGATGTAAAATGTTGCAATTGCGTTAGGAAACAGTCTGGGGTTCCTCAAAAGGTTAACCTAGAGTTACCATCTGACCCAGCGACCCTACTCTTATGTTTTTACCCAAGATAAACGAAAGTGTGTCCGTACAAAATGTTGTACATGAGTATTCATAGCATTATTCATAATAGTCCAAAGTAGAAAGAACTCCCAAAATCTATCGCTGATGACTGGGTAAAATGTGGTCTCTCCATTCAGTGAAATATTATTCAGCCATAAAAAGGAAGGAAGTACTGATATGCTACAACATGGATGAACCTTGAGCACATACTGAGTGAAAATAAGCCAGTCACAGGACAAACATTTTATGATTCCACTTACATGAAATGTCCAGAAGAGGGGATTCCATAGAGATGGAAAGTAGATTAGTGTTTGCCAGGGGCTGGGGCTGGGGACTGGGGGATGGGGAGTCACTGCTAATGGATATGGAGTTACTTTTTTGGATGATGAATATTTTATGAAGGATGGTAATGGTTGCACACAATATACTAAAAACCATTGAACTGAACATTTTTAAAGGGTGAATTGTATGCTATATAAAATATATCTCAAGAGAACTCTTTTTTAAAAGAGTACATTTTGGCAAAAAA
>NW_024343579.1:241543-318404 GCF_902729225.1 Pteropus medius
GGGTTTAAATTCTACATATGACCTTCATTCTTCTGTTGATTTTTAAAAATGGCTTATTGACATATATCGCATACCATAAAATTCACCAGTTTTTTTAATTAAGAGGTTGACAGGGCCCTGTCACACTGAGCCCGCAGGAATGTGGGTTTTATCCTGATCACAGTAGGAAGCCATGAGGAAGTTTCGAGCAGGGGAGATGCACGTGGCAGGACTGAAGCTTGGGAGTCCTGCCTGGGTGCCATGTTTAGAGAGGACTGCTAGAGATCAGAGACAGGGGGCGTGAGGTCCATTTCTAGGCTTATAGCTATGAAGCAGTGAGAAGTGGCCACATGAAGAATGTATTTGGGAGACAGGCCCAGCAGTACTCGCCGATGGATTGGATGTGGCAGCTGCGGTGATGACGAGAGAGGAATTGAAGAAGACCCCTACGTATTTGGCCTCAGCATCTCAATGGGCAGAGGTGCCATTTACTGAGATTTGGAAGAACAGAGGAGGAGCCAGATGGAATTTAGAGCCCTAAGACAGATGAAATCACCTAGAGAGAGAACACAGAGTTTAAGGCGAGAAGAGGACCGAGGACTGGGCCCAGGTGACTCCAAGTTAGAGATGGGTTAAAAGGGAGGAAATTGGGTCAGAAGCATGGCAGTGTGAAGGATCTCCCCGATCTCTCCCCTTAAAATTACAATAAACCGAACAACTACAGTCCAACAGACAACAGATAATACCCAGCCTAGTACACAGACATGTCTGAGAGATCTGTGCATCAGAGAATCTGAAGGAGGGCAAATCTGGCGAGAAAGGGAGGAGGAAAGGGAGGGGAGTGGGACAATGCTGGAGACTGATGCTGCAGACACAGCTCAGAGGTCCCTGCAAAATGCAGGGAGAGGGTGTTAGGTGGCAGTTCTCACTTTCTGAAGCCCGAATAGTCCTGCCTGAGTGATCAGCATATTCCACATGGCACAGCCCAGTGATCAGGGCACAGAGCAGGGCAGAGACCAAATGCAGAGGGGCAACAGCTATGTCTTAGCAACCACCATTGCCAGACAGAAAGCAGAGTCACAGAGCCTGTCCGCCTCCCTCCACCATCCTAGAATGCACGCCCCCCCCCAGAGCTAGCACTGAGCCCCAGGGGAAGCTGCAGCAAAAAGAACTGAAACACACTGCAGCTGGTCCCAGTAATGGGTGGAGATATAGAAACAAGGCAGCCAAAGCTTGAGGGCCAGCATTACTGGAGAGAAAATAGCCACAGACATACTGCTGGCGTCTCCCAACCCAACCCACCAGCCGTTTCAGAAGGAAGCAGTGGAGCATTGCAACTGGCAGTTGGAGCAGAGTACTGGGACTTCAAGGCCTTTTCAGTGGCCCGGACTCCCACTGCACTTCACATTCTCTCATGGGGTAGAGCCCAGGGACTGAAGAAATCTCGTCACAGAGGGAGACAAACACCTCCCCAGAGAACAAAGGGTATTTTTAACCTCAGCGCAGAGATCTAGGAGGCTTGGGCGCCACCTAAGGGAAATCAAAAGAAAAGCCTCTTCTTATCAACTTGCTAAAGAGAGATCACTATATAATAAATTTTCTGTTCAAAGAAGAAAATCAGGGTACATTCCCATTAATGCCCAGGCGGAGAAATAGTCCATCGACACCATGAACAAACAAGGTGACAAGGCAGCTCAGAAAGAAAATGAAGAATCTCCAGAAAATAAGCTTAAAGATAGAGAAATATGAGATTTAAATGACAGACAATTGAAGATTGCACTTCTGAAAAAATGAGATGCAAGAAAGTTCTGATCAACAGTTCAATGAAATTAGAGACAAAGATGAATGAACAACAGGAATATATGACCAAGGAGACTGAAACTACAAAAAAGAGCCAATAGACCTTGTGCACATGAAGAACTCATTAAAAGAGATTAAGAATAAAATAGCAAGCCTAGGAAATAGAGATAACCAGACGGAGGAAAGAATTAGTGATATCGAAGACAGAAATCTGGAAACAATTCAGATGGAAGAAGAGAGGCTTGAGAGTGAAAAAAAATAAAAGATTTTACTATCTGACACCATCAGAAAAAGAAACAATAATGGGTATACCAGAAGGAGAAAAGAGAGAAAAGGGAACAGAGCATATTCAAACAAATAGTTGAGAAGAATTTCCCAAACCTATGGAAAGAACTGGATCCTCAAATCCATGAAGCAAACGGAACGCCTAATTATCTCAACACAAAAAGGCCTTCTCTAAGACACATATTAAAATTGTCAAGAATTAATGACAAAGAATTCTCAAGGCAGCCAGAGAAAATAAAACAGTAACCTATAAAGGAAAACTCATTAGACTATCATTGGACCTTTCAGCACAAACTTCACAAACTAGGAGGTAGTGGAACCACATAGTCATAGTATTGAAAGAGAGAAATTACCAGCCAAGAATAACATATCCAACAAAGTTCTCCTTTAGATATGAAGGAGAAATAAAGACCTTTTCAGACATATAAAAGCTGAGAGGATTTTCCACCAAAAGGCCTAAATTACAGGAAATACTGAAGGGGTAATTGTACCTGAAACAAAAGGACAAAAAAAATACATAACTATGGGTAAGATGACTAACAGGCATACAGAAACAGGAAAGTGCAACTCTTATTAAGAACAGGATATTATAAGCTTAAATATTACATAATGGTTAAAGGTCAAAAAAAACTAAGAAGACAACTACTGCAATCTAGAAATGAACATACAGCATAAATAGGGGTAATTTGAAATGACAAAAACAAAAGGGGAAGGAATAAAGATCTGAATCTGCAAAGGGGAATGGAGAAAAAGGACTACTGTATATATGAAACTTTCCTTTACATAAACTTAATGGTGACTACACACACAAAAATCCAGAACTGAGACATACAAACCAAGAGAGGGGAAAACCATAAAACACCAAAATTACAGAAACATAAGGACAAAAAGAAAAGAAAAAGAAAAAAACAATGCAGACAGTAATCTACCAGAAAACAAAAGATAAATTGGCTACAGGAAGTCCACATATATCAATAATCACCCTAAATGTAAATAGGCTGAACTAATTAAAAGGCACGGAGTAGCAGGATAGATCAAAAAACAAAGCCTGACCATGTGCTGCCTTCAAGAGACACATCTCAGCTGCAAAAACAAATACAGACTCAATGTGAAAGGATGGAAAACAATACTCCAAGCAAATGGCATCCAGAGAAAAGCCGGTGTAGCCATACTTATATCTAAAGAAAGAGCCTTCAAGATACAAAAAGTAACGAGACAAAGATGGACGTTTCATGATAAAGGGGACAGTACGCCAAGGAGACATAACACTTGTCAACATATATGCTCCCGATCAGGGAGCAACAAAATAAAGGGAGAAACTGACAAAAACACAATTACAAGGGGGTACCTAAATATCCCACTGTCAGCTATAGACAGATCATCCAAACAGAAAATCGATATGGAAATATCCTTAAATGACACATTAGACCAACTGGACCTTATCGATTTTTACAGAGCTCTTCATCCCAAAACAGCAGCTATACATTCTTTTCTACTACACATGGAACATTCTCAAGGATAGACCATATGCTGGGACACAAAAGCAGCCTCAACAAATTTAAGAAGATTGAAATGATACCAAGCATGTTTTCTAACCATAATACTTTGAAACTGGGGATCGATTGTAAAAAGAAAGTGGGAAGAACCGCAAATACATGGAGATTAAACAACATGCTACTAAGGAACGACTGGGTCATAGAAGAAAAGGAGAGATCAAGGGATACATTGAAACAAATGAGAAAATTACAACAAATCAAAGCTTTTGAGACACAGCAAAAGTGGTAATAAGAGGAGAGAGAGTTCATATCATTACAGACCTATCAAGAAATAAAATAATCCCCCCAAAACAACCTAACATCTTTAAAAAACTAGAAAAAGAACAAATGAAGCCCAAAGTCAGAAGGAATGAAATAATAAAAATTAGAGAATATAATGAAATTGAGAACAAAAATAGGAAAAAGTAATGCAACGAAGAGCTGGTTGAGATAAATAAAATTGACAAACTCCTGGCTAAACTAAGGAAAAAAGAGAAAGGATACAAATGAACAAAAAGAAATGAAAGATACTACTGAAATACAAAGGATCATACAAGAATACTATGAAAAATTATACAATACCAAATTTAATAACCTAGGAGAAATGGACAAGTTCTTAGAAAGCTACAACCTTCCTAGACTGAATCATGAAGAACTAGAAGATCTAAATAGACTGATCGACAGTATGGAAATTGAAAAACCATCAAAAACCTCCCAAAGAGTAAAAGTCCAGGACCAGATGGCTTCACCAGTGAATTCTACCAAACATTCAAAAAAGATTTCATACATATTCTTCTCAAACTTTCCAAAAAATTGAAGAGGTAATACTTCCTAACTCATTTTATGAGGCCAACCTTACCCTGATACCAAAACCTGGTAAGAATAACACAAAGAAAACTGTAGACCAATATCTCTGATGAATACAGATGCAAAAGTCCTAAACAAAATACAATAAATCAAATACAACAATACATTAAAAAGATTATACATCGTGACTACGTGGGGTTCATTCCAGGAGCACAGTGATGCTTTAACATACGTAAATCGATTAACATGATACACCACATAAACGAAATGATAAAAATCATATGATCTTATCAATAGATGCAGAAAGAACATTTGACAAGATACGGCATCATTTATGACTGAAACACTTAAGATAATGGGTATAAAAGGAAAGTACCTCAACATAACGAAGGCCATATATGACAAATTCTTAGCTAACATTATACTTAATGCTGAAAAACTAAAAACCTTTCCTCCAAGATCAGGAACAAGACAAGGCTGTCCGCTATTACCATTATGATCCAATATAGTGTTGGAAGTCCTAGCAAGTGCAATCAGGCAAGAGAAAGAAATGAAAGGCATCCAAATTGGGAATGAAGAAGTCAAACTGTCACTTTTTGCAAATGACATGATTATAGAGAAAACCCTAAAGACTCCACTAAAAGACTATTAGAAACAATAAACAAAGCTTCAGGATACAAAATAACGTACAAAAATCCACAGCATTCCTATACTAACAATTTTCAGAAAAAGAACTGGATAAAAATTGCAACAAAAAATACCTAAAAATAAACCTAATGAAGCATATGAAGGACCTATACACTGAAAACTAAAAGAAATTGAAGAAGACACAAGGAAATGGAAAGATATTCCATGTTCATGAATTTGAAGCAGCAACGTAGTTAAAATCGCTGTATTATCCAAAGCAACATACAGATTTAATGCAGTCTCCATCAAAATCCCAATGGCATCATTTTTTTTTAAAGAAATAGAACAAAAATCAGATTTGTATGGAGGCACAAAAGACCCCAAATAGCCAAAGCAATCCTGAGAAAAAAGAACAAAGCTAGAGGCGTCATTCTGCCTGACTTCAAATCATACTACAAAGCGACAATAATCAAAACAGCATGGTATTGGCAGAAAAAGAGACAGACCAATGGAACGGAAGTGAGATTCCAGAAATAAACCCCTGTATATATGTGCAAATAATTTTCGACAAAGGAGCCAAAAACATACAACAGAGAAAGGAAAGCTTCTTTAATAAATGGTGCTGGGAAAATTGGAAAGCCACATGCAAATAATGAAACTAGACTGCTATCAGTCACCATACACCCAAATTAACTCAAAGTGGATCAAAGACCTAGATATAAGACCTGAAATGATAAATTGCGTAGAAGAAAACATCGATACTGAACTCATGGTCCTTGGGTTAGAGAGGTCATAAAGTTGACCTCAAAGGTGAGGAAGAGCTAAAATAAATGAATGGGACTACATCAAACTAAAAAGCTTCTGAACAGCAAAAGAAACCATCAACGAAACAAAGAGACAACCATCTGAATGGGAGAAGATATTTGCAAACGACACTTCTGATAAGGGCTAAGATCCAATATACGAAGAAGTCCTACAACTCAAAAAAAAAAAATCCAACTAATTAAAAAATGGTCAGAGGACCTGAACAGACACTTCTCCCAAGAAGACATACAAATGGCCAACAGACATGAAAAATGCTCAACTTCACCAGCTATTAGGGAAATGCAAATCAAAACCACAATGAGATACCACCTCACACCTGTCAGAATGGCCGTCATCGACAGAACAAGTAATAACAAATGTTGGAGAGGTTGTGGGGAAAAGGGAACCCTCAAACTGCTGGTGGAAATGTAAACTGGAATACAGGATGGAGTTTCCTCAAAAAATTAAGAATAGAATTACCATATGACCCAATAATCCCTGTTCTAGGTATCTACCCACAAAACTTGAAAACATTTATCCGCAAACACATGTGCACTCCGATGTTCATAGCAGCATTATTCACAATGGGCAGGACATGGAAGCAACCGAAGTGTCCTACGATAAAAGTTTGGATAAAGAAGCTGTGGTACATATATACGACGGAATATTACTTGGCAGTAAGAAAAGATGAAATACTGTTATTTGTGACAACATGGATGGATCTTGAGATTGTCACGCTAAGTGAAATAAGTCAGAAATAGTTGAGAACCATATGATTTCACTCATGTGGGATATAAAACAGCAACAAATGAACAAGAAAAACAAAAACTCATAGACACAGACAACAGTTTAGTGGTTTACCAGAGGGAAAGTGGGGAGGAGGGGAGGTAGGTAAGAGTAAAGGAGGTTAAATATATGGCGATGGAAGGAAATTTAACTTTGGGTGGTGAACACACAATGTAATACACATATGACATATTATTGAATTGTATACTTGAAACCTTTATGACTTCATTAACCAATGTCACCCCACTAATTTTAATAAAAAAGGGAAGAGACTGAGCAGGGGAGGCCAGTGAGGTGGGGGAGAGCCAGAGGGGAGTGGCGCAGAATGAGGGGCACTCAGCTGTGGGGAGGCTGAGAGAGAGGGAGGAGGTGCTGGTGACCTACTGTCTCTTCCTGTGTTCTATAATGTTCTAATACACTTCTCCCACAGGCCTTAGTATTCTTCTGTTACCCAGAGGATGCTCTTTAATCTGCCTTTCCCCAACAGTTCCTCACTTTCGATCATTTCTTTTATTCCAAAGGAAGAAGAGCTGAGATGTGACTCTGCAGCTCAGTAGCCACTGCTCTACCAGCTTGATGGAGAAGAAAGTTTAGCTCGCCATATCCAGAGGGAGGTTTGTGGCTCATTTACAGACACCATTTTCCCAGATCTCCAAGTGCCCTCTGCCCAATAGCACAGAGAATGACAAGCAAGTCTTCTCATCTTGGAGTTGGTGCGGTGGAAAGTACACGAGCCTGGAGTTAGGGGGTCCAGGATCTAGTACTGACCCTACAGACCTCAGAGAGCCATGGGCTCGCTGTCCCAACCCCCTGACCCCCACAAAGTGAGGGGCTTGGATCAGACAAGGAAGATCAGACAGCTGCACTGGGGTGCTGATCCCAGGCATGCATCCAGCACAACCTCTCCATCTACAGACAGCAGCAGGGCTAGACCCAAATCTCCTCTCCATTCAGCCCTCGTTCTACAATGGCACTTAGGGAAAGGCACCCGAACAATCAGGAAAGCAATGGATAGGATATAACGTACTTACCTCTTTGAATCGCTGCTGTTCACAGTTGCACAAAAAAGTCCCAAAGAGACAGCTATAAAGGTGATCCAAGATTGTAATCAAGAATAGTTCATTAAACTCGAACGCTGAAGGAAACTTAAATGGAGAGAGAAATAAGGTTAAAGTTCAATTTCTGATTTACGGTGAGGAGCAGAAATTTAACATTGGGTGGTGAACACGATACAATATACATATGACGTATTATTGTACACTTGAAACCTACATAATTTTATTAACCAATGTCGCCCCAATAAATCTCATAAAAATAAAAAGAAAACAGTGGTTCCAATATTTTGTGAAGGACAGCTAAACTGCAATTGGGATTATAGTCGAAGATTAAAAGGGAGACGGAGCCCATTTATCTATAGTTTCGAGTCCAAGCTTATAGATCTTGCTGAACTTAAAGCAACAAAAATTGCCATTCTCTTTGATGCCTGAAAAAGCTTATGGAGCTCCATTTCTGGTCATAATGGCAGAACAAAGCCCACATTCGCCCTTCTGCCAGGAACAACTGGAAAGCTGGACAGAATACATGAGACAGGTGTTTTCAGAAACTGGCGACAGGCAACATGGGACTGTGACACCCAAGAGAAAGGAAACAAGGAGGTGAGCCCTACTGTTGTCTCAACTTTCTGCCTGGAGGCACGTTCCGAGCCACAGAGAAGGGGAGTGGACCATAGGCACAGCATATACCAACAGCGACTTAAGCAAAATAGAAAATCTATATCCATTAAAGAAACAACTCACAAACCTCCCCACAGAGACAACTCCGTGAACATACACCCCTAAATCTTTACCAATATATAGGCAAATTGAACCTGGCACTACATAATAAGGGTCCCGCAATACAACCATGTGGGTTTAATCTTGGGACGAAAGGCTGGTTCAACATTTGAAAATCAATAATGTTACAAAAAATTCAATTACTGTCATTCACCATATTAACGGAATAAGGAAGAAAATCACATCATTATCTCAACTGTTGTTTTGGGCGATCCTTAATGGGGTCTTGGAGAATTCCAGCAAAGACTCTTCCATTGCCAGGAGAATCTAGCCAGTAGCTGGCACTTGGTAGCCATGAGCAGACAATCTGGAAATTATAATAATGATCCTAGCAGCAGGCATGGGGTCCTACCCTGTGCCAGAATTCTACTTGAAAACATAGGAAAATATTTATCATCTACTGACTGAAACAAAGCTAATTAGAACACAACTAAATAGAACTGCCCGGCATATTTTTACTTGTCAGTTTACTTTAAAGATCTATTCCCTAATCAGTGATGTTTGCACACTATCGTGACTAATCTTGTCATGTCTACAGTGACAACTAGGGTCACTGCCAGGCAAATTTTTTTTAGCTTAAATTATTTTGCTAATCCACGGACAAGCTTCTCAATTAGAAACGAAAGCCGGTCCCTCTCAGTGCCTTTTTCTCTGTCTCTCTCACTGTCCTAGTCTCTGTTGTCTCTGTCCCTCTCAGTCCCTCTCAGTCCCTTTACTCTGTCTCTGTGTCTCTTGCACTGTCCTTCTCACTTTCTGCCTCTGAGAGGAGAACACACTCTGTCTGTGGAATGTTATCCCTTTTCTAATAAACTTTCATTTTGACTCAAAAAAAAAAAAAAAAAAAAGAAAGAAAAAAAAAAGGGAGAAACAAAGGCCACCCCAGGACTGTCCAAACTCCAAATGAAATTATTTTCTTCACCAGGCTATTAGATTATCCAACTGGAGGAATTCTGCTCAGCTACCCTGGACTAAGATCTGCTTCTCTCTCCATCTTAAGGATTGCTCTCATAGAAACGCACAAGTCTGTTCCGAAGAGGCCCATCAGAATGCCTCTTCAGAAACCTCTGGAAACTAGATTAGATTAACTAAATCTGGCTGAAATGCTAAAGATAGGGACTGGTTACTCCTCTCTCAGAGCCTTTAAGATTGTCCGTTATAACTCTTGACAATGGCCTCACATTCCAAATGGCTATCTTTAAAAGCCTGAATAATTATATCCACTTTCCTAGTATTTTTCTATGCAGCTTAGTTATGCCCTGTCCATAAATTACTGGCAGCATTAAATGTATTAATTTTAAGCGAGCATATAACATTTGTGTATATGGAAGCTTTATTAAGGATAGGAATGGAAAAATCTACAAATTCTTTTCAAATACTTAAAAATATATGTTTACTAACAGGACAGCAAAGCTTTTATTGATGTATTTTTGAAGTCGTGTGAGTCTTCATTCTAGACCCTGGCCTGCGCTCTGTATCTGGGAGCTCAGCTGGCATTCTAGCGCCACTGACCATGTGCCTTAATTCTGGCCTAGTGGGCACCAGATATGGGAGGTGAGGGGAGGCGGGGGTCAGCTCAAGGCCATCAGCACCTGTGACCCTGGGACACAAGGGCTCCATCTACTCACCGTTGGGTCAGGAATGTTATTCGCATTCAAAGGGCACTGTGACATTAAATTCAACTCAGAAAACATTTCGTTAGGGCAAGCGACAACAGGTAGAGCAATACAAACGAAAGATTAAATCTCTGTAATTTATAGTTTGTTTGGGTCTCTTTACCTGGAAATTGTACCATTTACCTAAATAGTTTCAAACACTCCACAGAAATCCATAATGAAACTCTGTACCTCGAGGGACAAAAAAATACCAACTTATTAAACTTATCCCAAAGGGTAAAGAGTCTATTAAAGTATGGCTGCTATAGAATATCTTTGAGACTCTTTTCTAAAGGATCTCTCGATTACTTTTTCCCTTTGTTCCTTTTATATCAATTTGTGCAGAGACTAGTTCATTTTATTCTGAGATTTCTGACAACTTCACACTGACTTAGCTTACTTAATTTAGCAGTAGGCAACCTAAAAATAAGTTAAATCTTGTTAATTAACACATCTCTTCTAACAAGCTATGTCTCATTCACTTGTGACTTAATTGATAATTGAGAGTTAAAGACTGATCATTCATGTTTCTGCTTCTAATGCATTGACATTATTTTTAAATAATTGTGTCCAGTACATGGACAGAATCTTAGGGCTGTGAGAGGCATCTGAATTCTAATCCAAACCCCTTATTTTCTTTCTTAAAAAACCAATAAATACTACAAAATTATATAATTAGACATGAAAATATGCACTAATCAACATGAAAAGTAGCCAGCTTGAAGGTGTTAAAAACGCACCCATGTTTTGGAGGAATAAGCTACTTCACGTCCACGAAAATACTGCTTATCCCTTCAGAAGCATCAGAATTATTTTTGTGTTCAACGTTTTTATGAAGCTTTTCTAAGATGGATTTATACTTTGTCTTAACCTGAATGTAGCCATCATTTAATCTGAATGTAACTGTCATTGAATTTTGTTACTGGCTCAGTGTCGATATGAACGGCAAGAAATGCATGGCACACAAAACAGTGAGGCTTCTAGCCAGCCTCCATGTCTTTTAGGTAAGTGTTCCCTGTTACCTGCCACTTATACAAAGGTGCCTACCTCTAAGACCAGCTGCTTTCAGTCAGCTGTGACCTGATACTCATGATGGTTGAGCCCAATCAGCTTGGCAGCTAATCTAAAAAGTAAGAGTGGGCTATAAGGGAGGCCCGAGGACTCTGGGAAGTCACTTCAGCTACTTAGAACCACCCCCCAACTTTTGTCCTTATTTCTGAAGATACATCTGTGCTCTTGAGTCCCTTGGTACTGCAAATGTAATCTGTGGACCAGCAGCATGACCTGGGAGCTTGTTAGAAATGCAGGCTCTCTGGCTCGGTCTTGGCTCCAGACTTATGGATCAGAATCTGCATTTTCATAAGATCCTCATGTCAGCAGGTCCAGCGTAGAGCCTGACAATTTGCATCTCTAACAATTCCCAGGGGAAGCTGAGCCTACTGGAACCTGGTCTGCACTTGGGGCCATGATCTAGACCAGGGGTCCCCAACCCCCAGTCCGTGGACTGGTACTATCTATGGCCTGTTAAGAACTAGGCCACACAGCAGGAGGAGAGCGGCCAAAGCTTCATCTGTATTTGCAGCCGCTCCCCAGCGCTAGCATCATCACCTCAGCTCCGCCTCAGATCATCAGGCGTTAGATTCTCATAGGAGCACCGGTCCCTGGTGCCAAAAAGCTTGGGGACCACTGATCTAGATTACTGATCCTCTAATTCACATGCACATCAGAACCACCTGGGGAGCTTTAAGGAACTACATACCCAGGCCTGTAAGAAGAAGGGTCCCCAGAAACAGGCCCAAGCATGTGAACTTTTAAGTTTCCAGGTGCTGACAGTGTGCATGCCAGGCAGAGAGCTGTGACTGCTGGTCCTCCAGTGACCCTCAAGGAGAAGCCTCAGTTGAGATGGAGAGGAGACACAGGCGGCATGGTGGTTCTCAGCCTTTTTCTTCTCAACACACACTCCCATCGGTAACACAGGCTGACAGTGAGGGAAATGGGACTGGTATTTCACAGACTTTCTGGGGTGGGGGCGGTAGACATCCTTTGAAAAGGCCCCAGGGTGATCAGAAGGCAGCCAGGAAGAGTGCTCATGAGTGCCATGGCTGTTCGTGGAGTCACGCTAGTCACCAGCAGGTCTTTCCGGCTGGTCCCCTTCACATGACTGAGGCCACCATGACCAGAGCTCCAGACCAACAGGAAGGAGAGCGCCTAGACATGGTTCCTATCTTCTCGTTCTCCTTCCCCCACAACCCCACCCTCAACCGGGCTGGGCAGCAGGCACTTGGGAAACTTCTCTGTCTCTCTCTCTCCACACACCCCCATTACCCGCCCTCTCTCCCTGTGTCTCTGCCTTTCTGCGTCTGGCTCCATCTCTCTCTCTCTGATTCCGGGTCCGTTTCTCTGGCACGATCTCCCATCATGAGAGTAAGTCTCCAGACTCGGGCTTGGATGTTGGAGATGAGGGGAAAAACAGCACCTGCCTGTGGCCTGCTCTGAACCAAAGCCCTCTGGGCCTGACTAGCTGACGGGAGGGGAGTCCACACACAGCCTCACTTACCAGGACCCCATGCATTGGGCTTTGCGAACTAAGCACCAGGTGGTGACAAGATACTCTGCAGCTTCCTATCTGCCATGGGTTCTTGGACAGTCATTTCCCTCAGTGATCTTGGGGTTGGAGGGGCTGTGGCCTCGGGTTGGTGGGGGGAATGGAGATTCCTGGATTTCCTGGTCAAATCCCCCTTGTTGGCCTCCAGTCTCATCCCCATTTCTAACACCTGGCAGGATCTTATATTTCTAGGACAGCATGAGACTGTCCTTGCACCGACAGAAAGGGAGCAAGAAAGGCAAAATGACTGAGGAGCTGGGCCTCGGTCTGCAAGGCTGGGGGACAGGATGACTGACAAAAGCCATTTTCACAAGAAAAGTAACTTTTGGTGCGAAGTTGGTTGTTTCTAATTTTCTTATATTTCTAAATAGATTCAAAATGAATTCAATAACAGAGGGGCTCATATTTTACACACGTCTTCATTTTGAATGAACACGAAATGAAAGTTTATCTAACCTTGAACTTTAAGATACATTTGAATCAGACTATATCAGTCAGAAATATACTTGAAATCTCTCACCTGCCTTGTCATTTGCCAAACACAATCAATAAACTGAAGGAATATTGGGGACCGGTCAGCATCCGCATGGTTGTCATTGCCATGGCCTACTCGCTGAAAAGAAAGAAATTAAATGTTTTAGTGTGCATCGCAGTCCTCTCAAAAGTCATTTAAAATGCCTGGTGACAAGAATCATGTCTCACTTGTATGTCCCAAGGCCTGACTTCCTGGCACATAACAGACACTCAAAAATGTTCACTGAATTGAAATGACTTCCATCACTCTTAGGGAACAAAATTTCAGTGTATTATATTTTTACATGTTGACTGTTTTATGGTTTTTCTTTCATATAGCTGGGATCGACAGTGATAAGCAAATGGCTGGCAAACTTTTTAGTCCTATAAATAACAGGGTTAACCCTGGCCACCACACCAAGTGTACAGTGTCACCGTGGGACTACCAATTAGCAGCTCATAAAGCACCGCATGACTGCCATTTTCTCCACAAGTGTAAAAATAGTTTTTCCCATTGTTCAGAAATGTCAGGAAGTCTGAGAATCAAAATAATGATTGGCTATATATACTTTTAAGCAATTCCATGTGACTCTGAGAACCCCAAAATCTCACTCTTGTGATGGTAATGGGTAGCGTTTTTGCTCAAGACAGTCCAATATTGTATTTCTTTTTTCAAGTTTTGAGATATAATTGACATGTGTGTAGTACTGTATTTCATAAGTTTTGATATTGTAGAAGATATCAATAGATTCATATTGAAAGATAATCTCAAACACAAACAGGATGAAAGCATTGAAAATGTCAAGTTAAAATTAAATAGCTCAAGAATGAGCATTCTAAGAGAAGCTTCAAATAATCTGATGATTCAAATAAACTAAGAAAAAGGAGAAAGAAAACACATTTGTGAAGATACAATGCAATCACCACACAGAGAGAGTGAGGAATACCGGGTCTGTGAAACTGCCAGCAGGAAACACTTAAAATAAGGAAATGACCAAGTCAATGTCAACACCTCTGAGTAACATTGATTGTATTGCCTTCTTTTTAAAAATTTAATTGTGGTTATATATCATACATATTATCTATATATAATACACACACACACACACACACACACACACACACACACACACACACACACACATATATACACATATATAAATTTGACCATCTTAACCGTTTTAAGTGTACACCTCGGCGGCATTAAGCGCATTCACATTACTGTGCAGCCATCACCACATCCACCTCCAGAGCTTTTTCATCTTCTCAAACTGAAACCCTGTCTCCATGGAACAGCAGCTCCCTGTTCCCCCATCCCCAGCACTCACCTTTCTACTTTGTCTCTATGAATTTGTCTGCTCTAAGGACCTCATTATAATTAGAATCTCACACTATCTGTCCCTTTGTCAGTGGCTTATTTCATTTAGCATAAGGTCCTCAAGGTTCATCCATGTTGTACTGTGTGTCGGAATTTCCTTCCTTAAGGCTGAATAATATTGCACTGTATATATAGACCATATTTGTTTATTCATTTATCTGTTGGACACTTGAGTTGCTTCCATGTTTGGGCTACTGTGAATAATACTGCTATGAACACGGCTGTGCGAATATGTGTTCGAGTCTCTGCTTTCACTTCTTTTGGGTAGACACCGAAAAGCATAATTGCTGGATCATATGGTAACTATTTTTAATTTTTTAAAGAACTACTATACTGTTTCCCATAGCAGCTACATGCATTGCCTTAATTCTGTACTTCCCCTTCACAAAATAATTTGTAGAGCCTGCTCTTCGGTACTTAAGGCACCTGGAGAACAGTTTTACACTGACAGCTCACATTTAGGATTCATTCTTTCAATAGACATTTACTGAACTCCCATGGTGTATGTAATGCATCTTGCCTGGCTTTCGGGATTTTGGCCATTTTCGTGGTGTCCAATAGATGCCAGGCCTGTGGCTAGGCACCAAAACAAATGAGATACAGCACTTGTACTTGATGAATAATTCACTTATGGTCTAGTTGTGGGAGAACGACCTGTAAATAACAAGGGCAGTAAAGTGTTCCAAGGGGTATGATGGGGCCACAAAGGAGCAAGTGGCCATCCTCAGATGGTGTGGAGGAAGGAACAAGGAGGGAAAGTCACACAAGTCAGTCAAGGAGGTCTCATTTGAGATAAACCTTGAAGGACAGGAAGGCGCCTACTTCTTGGTTGGCCAGAGACATATCATATCTGAAGCAGTGGGAGCACCGGTGGTGTCATTAGTAGCTAGGCACAGCTGTGGCTCAGAGGATGTGGCAAAAGAAGGGATACAAGGTGAGGCTGCAAAGGTGGACTGGGGCCAGATCAGCGAGGGCCTTGAAGGCCACGTTGAGGACTTTGCCCACGACTCCGCGTGCCATGGAAGGCTCTGAGGGATTCACACAGGAGAGTGGCAGCATCAGATCTGCTTCTCAGAAAGCTCTGTCTGGCTGCAGTGGGGACGATGGTTTGGAAGGGTCTAGGCAACAGAGGCCAATTAAGAGACTGCCATAATGGTCCCAAGGGAGATGGTGAGGCCTAAATTAAGGAGACATCAGTGGCAATGGCGAGATGACGAATTTGAAATACGTGTAAACTCGTGGGACTGGCTGAGATCACTAAGGGATTAAGTACATAGAATAGAAACTATCCAAGCACTGAGCCCTGGGGCACCCCAACATTAAGAGGTTGGAGAGAGGGAGGACTGGAGCGTAGGAGGACATCTCAAAGTTTGTAGAGACCTAGAAGCCAAGTAAAGAAACTTTCCAGAGGACGGGAAGAAGCAACAACATCAAGAGGCCAAAGAAGAGAAGGACTTGGCCAAGTGGCAGTCATTGGTGACTGTGGCAAGAGCGGTTGAGGGGCAACTGTGAGGAGCAAGCCTGGCTGAAGTGGTTTCTAGACAGACCAGAAGGAGAGAAAGTGATAGCGCAGCTTTTGCTGAGGGAAGAAGCAACGAAGGAGTTCGTGATGTTTAAAGTATCGACAGGAGCTAGAACTCACCCACACAGCATGGGCCAGGCACCATCCTAAACACCTGAGGCCTAGAAACTCATTCCCACCTCACAGCACTCCAGTTCAGAAGAGGGAGACCAAAGCGCAGAGATGTGTCCAAGGACCTGACAACAGCTCCAGAACGGGGGCTGTGGCACTGCTCCTTCCTGTCCTGGCAGCGCAGGCACAGTGGGTACATGCGGCACCGTCACGGCCAGGGCCGCTGACGTGCTCAAACTGCCCTGCTTTCCACACGTGAGTCTGAATAGGGCTTCGGGAGTATTCCAATTCAACCCATGGTTCAGACGGAACTCCCAGCAGTTCAACAGTCTGGGCAGAGTAGGAATTGGCTGCCATTTGGACTAGAACACAAACGGCAGCCCAAGAATGCACTATCAGATGAGCCAGCAATCCCATTGCTAGATATATACCCCGAAGTGACAGCAGGCTGTTATAGGCTGAGTTGTGTCCCTCGCCTCCAAATTCATATGTTAAAGTCCTAACCCCCAGCAATGTCAGAATGTGACTGTATTTGGAGATAGGGCCTTTAAAGGGGTGATTTAAAGAGGTAATTAAGTTAAAAATGAGGCCATTAGGGTGGGCCCTGATCCAGTCTGACCGGTGGCCTTATAAGAAGTAATCTGGACACAGATACAGAGGGGCGACCTTGTGAGGACCCAGAGAGAAGGCAGCCATCTATAAGCCAGGAAGACAGCCTCACGAAAAACCTACCCTGCGACAATCTTCATCTTGGACTTTCGGCCTCCAGAACTGTGAGACAAATTTGTTGTTAAGCCCCCCAGTCTGTGGTACTTTGTATGGCAACATTGCACGGCAATGTTCATAGCAGTATTAGTAACAATAGCCAACAATCCAAGTGTCTACCAACAGATGAATAAACAAAATGTGGCATATACATACAATGGAGTACTATTCAGCCAGGAAAAAGGAATTAAATTGATATGTGCTACAACATGGATGAAGCTTGAAAACGCTGCACTTAGTGAAACAAGCCAGTCACATAACGATAAATATTGTGTGATTCCACTTACATCGGGAACTGGAATAGGCAAATTCATTGAGACAGAAAGCAGATTAGTGGTTGTCAGGAGCTGGGGGAGAGAGGATTGGGAGTGACTGCCTAATGGGTCTGGGCTTTCTTCGTGGAGTGCTGAAAATGTTTTGGAACTAGATAGACGTGGTGGTTGCACAACAGTGTGAATGTACTAAATGCCACTGGAGTGTACCCTTTAAAATGGTCATTACATTATGGAATCTTATGTCAACTTTTTAAAGGCATACCACACTAAAAAAAAAAAAAAAAAAAAAAAAAAAGAATGCCCTACTAGGAACATACAAGGCTGATGTCCACAGTGTTCTGTTATGGTGACTCAGGTCTGATAAAGAGCAGGAAGCCTGCGCACGTGTGTGTGTGTGTGTGTGATGTCTCAACTCACCAGTGCAAACCTATGTCCAAAACTTATCCACTCCTTTTCTATGAGAGCCTCGAAACCTTTAATGGTGCGGTAATAGCTGTCCAGCATCAGCATAGCCAGAGACGTCAGCTGGGCTGTTCGGTCCCAACCATCGCTGCAATGCACCACCACGGACGTTTTCCCAGATTCTATTTTGTCAGCAATTCTCACTGCCCCAGCGAGAAGCATCTTCAGAAAAGAAGGCACATTAGACCAAGCTACATTTAATTTCTATGATAGCAAAAGTAATTCTGGGGAGGATGCTGCATGTTCAGGTCAAGAAACCAAACCAGAATGCAAGTGACTGAGAATCATTAGCATCTTGCGGCAGGGCAGGGCAGGGCAGGGAACTTATTACTAAGATAAACTACAGCAGTAAATCGGGTCCTTTATTCGAAGGGCCCCAAAGTACCTTAAAGACTCGGGGTGAGGCAAGCAGCATCCCTTTTTATCACAAAAGCCCTCCCCCCAAAGACCACCACATGGATGCTGCTCATGGAAACTAAGAAAGCCCAAAGTACGCAGTAAAGATGTGCTTATTTGCAACGTTAAGAAACCACTTGGATAGACAAATTTACGGCCCCGCCAGGGAAATCTCATCCAGAGAAAGCACGGAAGGGACTGGCCCTCTTTACCCTTATATACTCCAGCCAATGTGTCGCATCCACGTTGGATAGCCACCGCGCCTCATCGATCGAAGGGTACACGATCTCTTTTAATTTACGCAGTGATTCTCTCATCACGTGAATGTTGTGGATCTCCAAGAACACTAGTTCCGCATTCGGGTAAGCACTTTCACTTTCATATCCTCCACCCTTTGCCTGCGAAAGACAACAGACATCACTTCATCTGAGTTCACTTTTCCGTTCTTTCTATTGGTACCCAATAGAGACCATTAAAAAAGCAACAAACCCATGTTCATAATAAACCGCCTACATCTTGTAGGAGTTTCCCGTTGGCCACTGAACAAAGAAGACATTTCTGTTGTTTTAAGCCACACACTGAGTGGCTTAAAACAACAGAAATGTCTTCTCTCGCACTGCTGGAGTCTGCGAGTCCAAAATCAAAATGTTGGCAGGGCCAGGCTGTCTCGGAATCTCCTTGGAAGAGAAGCTTCTTTGCCTCTTCCAGCTTCTAGTGGTCCCAGGTATTTCTGGTTTATAGATACATGACTCCAATCTCGGTCCCATGATCACGTAGTCTTTTCTGGGTGTATTCTCTTCTAAGGACATCAGTCAGATTGGATCAGGGCCCAGCCTAATTCAGTATGACCTCACTGCATCTCGATTACATTTGCAAAGACCTTATTTCAAAATAAGGCCACCTTCACAGGAACCGGGGGTTAAGATTTCAACATATTTTTTTTTAATGGAAACAGTTCGCTCATAACAATCTTTCATCACCCATCATCAGTTTTTAAACCATTAAGACATGGATCTAAGTCAAGGCTAATTAGGCTTAAAAAGCTCTGTCAGTGCCATCCATCTGAATTAAAAAGCTGTACTACCGCAAAATCTCTGTATAATAAAATAGTTTGCAAATCCCTAACGATAAGATTTAAGCAATTTAAATAAAATGCAAATGTAACCAAAAAAAGGAGATACGGTTCACCCATTGGTAATTTCATAACAGAATCTCATCTATCATTAGCTTCTATTTTGTAGAGATCAACATTCAAAACACATCTGTGATGAGAACGCAGAGAAACTGAAAGCCTAATACATGGCTGGTGGAATTTGTGCAGTCTGTGGAAACAAGTCTGGTGGTTCCTCAAAAAGTTAAGTATAGAATCACCATATGACACAGCAGTTCCAGCCCCGTGAAATTGAAAACAGGTATTCGAACAAAAACTTGTGCATGACTGATCAGGTCAGCACTATTCACCATAAGCCAAAGGTGGAAACAACCCAAATGTCCATCCATGGATGACTGGATAAACGAACTGTGGTCTCACCATATAATGGAATGTTTTTCAGCTATACAAAGGAATGAAGCGCTGCTCCATGCTACGACATGGATGAATCTGGAAAACATGGTAAGTTGAAGATGCCAGGTACGAAGGATCACATGCTGTGCGATCCCACCTATATGCAATGTCCAGAACGAGGAAATCTATACGAAGCAAATTAGTAGGTGCGAGGGGATGGGGGAGGGGAGAATGGGCAGCAACTGCCAATGGGCACAGGGTTTCGCTCTGGCGCTGTGAGGGCATTTTGGAATTACATAGTGGTAACTGCTGCGCGGCACTGTGAATATACTGGAAGTCGCTGAACAGTAAACTCTGGAATGGTTAAAATGGCCAGTTTTACGTTATGTGAATTTTATCTCAATAAAAACAGTAAACGCGTCTGGGAGCCCAAAGACCGCACTCTTCATTTAGTCTCCAACCATTTACCAAGTAGGTACTGATGCTCAGCCTCGAGCTAAATACCGAGGCAACAATTATGGACAAGTATACACCCTGGTGCTCAAGGCCCTGAAAATCTGGCGGGCTAAGCAGGTGAGGAGAAGGGTGTGCTTAGTCCAGGGGACAAGTCCTTTGCTGTAGCATGTGCTAGGAGGCTGTCGGAGAGACAGAAGAGACATCTCCACTGAGAAGAGAACCCAAGTCAGGGAAGCTTTGCTGTTGGAAGGAAGGTCAAGAACATGAGACGCAGAGGGGCCATCGTGTTTCGATGCCTAGATGCAGGAGAGGACGTGGCTTCCTGAAAGGCAGGCAAGAAGTTCAAGCAGAGAACATCAGGGCAGTGGCGAGAGCAGGGAGAGAGGAGGCCAGAGAGTGGGCAGGGCCTGGATCGGACTCACGCTGCACAATCATCACTGGCTACATGGGGAGAAGGGACCTGGAGGAGGTGGACCAGCTCAGAGACGGGCGGTCATCTGGCTGAAAGAATCGTGGTGGAGGCGGCAGGGCAGAGACATGCTTCTGATTTGAGATATTTAGAGGCAGGATGTTGTGGCTCATTGGGGCAATGAAGTGGGTAGCCCAGGAGGTGAGAGGGACACCCATGATTCTGGACTGGGTGACCTGAGAGATGGTGGGATACTGGGGTACAGATGATTGAAGAAGGAAGAGAGTGTTAGGCTTTGAGTATAGTGGGTGCAAAATGCCTGAAAAATTCAAGTGGAGAGGTCTGCAGGCAGCGGGATGCACAGACCTGGAGCGCAGGAGAGGTTTGAGCTGTGCATACCAATGTGAAGCCACGGGCACGTGGATAGCAGTGGAGGACAGAGGTCTGGCACCTGGTGCCCAAGGACAGCATGTAGTGTGAGACGTGAAGGCCAGGAACCCGAAGAAGGCCGACATTTAAGGAATATAAAGCAAAAGACTGAGAAAAGCAGCCCGAGATTAGAGGAAAAAAGAAGGGAAAAGGTTTTGAAAAGGAGAAAGTCTCGACTATATCAAAAGTTCGTGAGATCAAGAAAAACGTGCTGAAAAATACACGCTGGATTTTGTGACAAGTACTTGGCGACTTTACCAAGAACAGTTCGTGCAAAGATGGCTTAAAGGGTGAGTGGGGAATGAGTGGCAGTGAGCGCTGAGGGGTATCAAGGAGATGGATCCTCCGAGAAGTCTATCTGTAAAGGCCAGGAGAAGGTGCCAGCTGCAAGGGGACAGTGACGAGAGTTCCGGCGAGGGCTTAACTGTATAGATGAGAAAGACTTCATGGAAAGGAGTCAGTGGAGGGGCTCAGCTGGGGATCCCAGAGAGGGAAAGGGGATGACTGAGCCGGCAGGTGAGGCTGGAGGTTGAAGCGGGGAGGCTTCCATGGACAGCAATACAAGCTAGGTTCCCAGGCGTGGCGGCAGAGGGAGCTCCTCTCTGAGGGTTGGTTTGTTCTCTGTGGAGAACGAAGCAAGGTCAGCTGTTGAGGATGAAGGGGGCGGGACAGGGTCATATGTTAGAAGAGTCATTGAGGGGCTGAAAGGGCCCCCGGAAAGGCAGGGGAGGAACTTCCCAGCAGCACTGAGGGCCCAGCTGCGTGCGGAGTGGCTCCAACCTGCACATTGCGAGCCTTTCGTCATCCTGGGACGCTCAGCAGTCCCAGCTGTGGGCACGAGAGAGGCGGGAGGAGTGAACTGGGCCAGGCAGGGGTGCTGAAGGGCTAACGAGCCAAGATGCTGGCCGGAGGACAGGGGAGGAACAGCCTAAGGAGGCCAGGCTGGGCAGGAGCACGCGGATATGGGCGAAGCTGAGCAATGGCCTGTGAGCTCCTGCACGAGAAGCTGAGGTCTGAGAAGGCAGTTTGCTTCTGAGAATCCAGAAGGGAAGCAGTTCTGGGGGAGACCAGAGGCCGTGTGTGGCTGAAAGCCCTGTCACTTAGATGGAGGAGCGGCTGCTGAGAATCTGATAAAGTCTGCAAGGGACAAGCGTGACTGACAGGAAAATAACAGAATTTCGCATATTTGGATGCCACCCTGTACTCCAACTGCTTCCACAGAATTACATGAGACATTTTAAACTTCAAGAAAACGCTTTTTGAACACCCATTATGGATAAAGCACTGTAGAGCACGGTCCTGCCTCCATGGAGTAATTACAGCTTTCATAAAAAAATAAACTTAATCACCTGCTGACGACACTGCTGACTAAGGTTGGAACAGCACAGTGCAGTGGTTGAAGGCACAGGCCTGGGTGGCAGGGAGAGTGGGTTTGTGATCCCAGCTCTGCCACCCAAATGCCACCTCAGCTTTCTCACCCATAAAAACTCCAAAGCTCACTATGCAGATTAACTGCTAATTAAATTAAGAAAAGAAATTATCTTAATTAAAGCTAACGTATGCAAAGCTTGATACCTTCCCACCACCCCTAAAGACACTCAAGCACTGCTATATTATCACCCCAGGAGCAGCCACCTTGTCTGAGAGCTGGCAGAGGAATGGGCCCCAGGCCCTGCCTGAGGGCGCTTGTAGGCAGAAGAGGCACTTCAGCAAGGAGGAAGCCCGAGCTAAGAGTTGGTTTTGACCAGGAGATAACCAAGAGAACGTACTTAAAGGCATTTTGTTGCCTGGAGACTTGATTAGTAAAGATCCAAGTAAGACAAATGACAATCAGAAAATGGGGTTATGGAGGAAAAAGGGTGTGAGTGGCTACTCCAAGCCCGGACACAGAGAACAGGCACCTGGAGGTCTTGGGATAGAAGGGGAAGGGCGGTGAGAAGCCATGGCCCCACCTATGCCCTGGCAGGAACAGGGGGAAGGTTTCAGAGAGTTCCAGAAGTCACCAATTCGCTGGCCAGACGTTTCTCTATGGGTGCAAAGCAGGGTTCCAGAGACAAGCTAGTGACGTTGGGACACTGTTACCCACCACTCCCCAAGTCTGCAAGAATAAACTGATAGCAGTGGTGACAGGGCCATCCCCAACCCTCTTAGGAAAAAGAAACCCGAATACTGAATACGAGCAGCTATCTGAAGGATGGACTCAGGTTGCCTCAATTTCAAACCAGCTGTTCAGGGCTTGTTGAAGGCCTGCCACGCTCTCCACCCACAGCTTGACAAGGCAGCCAGGAGGGCTCCCAGGTGAGAAAAATCGAAGCTTCCGAGAGGGCGGACAGCTCCCAGAGGCCAAAGGTACAAAGTGGCAGGGCAGGCTTCTCATGCCCCCAGACTCTGAAATCCACACTGCTCCGTGTGGACTGCATGATCCTGTCCCCTCGAAATTCACATGTTGAGATCCTGACTCCCAAGGTGATGCTGGTAGGAGGTGGGGCCTTTGGGAGGGCGTTAGGTGGTGAGGGTGGAGCCCTCAGGATGGGCTTAGTGCCCTTAGAAGAAGAGACACCAGACACCTAGCCTTTTTCTGCTCTCAGCCTTGTGAGGACACAGCAAGAAGGTAGCTGTCTACAAACCAGGAAGTAGGCCTTCACCAGAGGCTGGGTCTGTTGGCCCCCCGATTTTGGACTTCCAGCCTCTAAAAGTGTGAGAAATAAATGTCTGTTGTCTATAAGCCACCAGTCTGTGGCATTTTGCTACAGCAGCTGGAGCTAAGACGCCTGCCTCCTCCCAGTCTTGCCTGCCGCTGGACTCCCCCTCCCTCCCCCTCCCGCCCCAATCCTCCTCGCATCTAGGACCCCTCCCGCCCTCTTCCGGGTCTCCTCCCAGCATGTGGACCCCTCCTTCCTTCACAGAGTCCCTCTCTTGCCCTCCACAGACAACATTTCTGAGGGTTTGGTGCTTGGCCCCTGCTCACGAGACTTAGAGGCCTTCGGAGACCTCACCCATCCATACAGGCTGTAACCACCACCCAAGAGGCCGCTGGGCCCCAGTCTCAACCTCAATTTGTCTGTTTCTGAGCTCCAGAGCTTTACGTGCCCCACGCAGGCTCCTCAAGTGCAACAGGCTATTGGAACTGCGTAATGATTTACAGTCAGTACAGAAGGCAAGACCCACCGGTTCAGCAATGACATCGAGAATGTACCTTGTTGGTATCGGCGACACTGTTTTGCCGGGCATCGAAGACGGTAAGTTTGTGAGACTGCGCGTTAGCATCCATTATCGTCTGCAAGTATTTTTCATCTTCTTTGCAGTGTTTATCATTGGGACCCACAAGTGGCTGGCTGCAACGAGTAATCGTCGCCTGAGTTTCTGGATGAATCCATGACAGCACCTAGTGTTTGTAAAGAACAGATATGGTGAGTGCAGTTCCTAAAAAAATATGTATTCTAATTACCAGGTAGCAAAAACAAGTTTTCTTCTCTAGCACAGTTTCCTCTGCATATTTTCCTCAAAGATGAGGGGTCAGGCCAATCACAGCATGATAGTCACTAGGGGACTCAATGTTTGGGTCAAGTTCAAAGAAGTCTGACTAGATAAGCTCCTAAAGTCCCCTTGTACCTCTGAACTTCTATGATTCTAAGAAAAACAGAAACGAAGTCAAAAGATTACTAACATCGAGCCGCATTCCTGTTTGATTTTTGTCTCCTAATTTAAAAATATCTTTGTATCTTAACAATGATATATGTGGCCAGGTGAGGACAAAGTGAACATATAGTTTGTTATAAAATCTAAAGCTTTTCCCAAAACCTCCGGTTTTTCCTCCAGTGGCCAAGAGACCCAGGGTTGTACCAGATGGCAAACTCTGGGCTCAAAAAACATTCACTCCCTCCTGGGTCCTGGTGACAGCATCACGGGGGTATACATATGTCCCAACTCACCACATTGTATACATTGAACAGTGCAGTGTTTTGCATATCAATTAAACCTCAAGAAACCTGTTTTAAAAATATGCTCTCTATTTACCCCAAAGACTTGAAAACATATATCCGAAAAGATATTTGCACACCAATGTTCATAGCAGCGTTATTCACGGTGACCAGGACATGGAAGCAACCGAAATGTCCTATGATAGATGACTGGCTAAAGCAGCTGTGGTACATATATACAATGGAATATTACTCAGCCATAAGAAGAGATGAAATACTGCCATTTGTGACAAGAGGGATGGACCTCGAGATAATCGTGCTAAGCGAAATAAGCCAGACAGAAAGAGTTGAAAATCACATGATATCATTGATATGTGGGATATAAACCTAAAAGCAACAAATGAACAGGATAAACAGAGACTCATGGACATGGAGTATATGCTGGTGGTTACCAGAGGGTGGGGGAGGGGGAGGTAGGTCGGATAAAGGGGACAAATATGTGGTGACAGAAAAAATCTATGGGCAGTGAACATACAGTGTAAAAGTATATGACTTGGTTTTAAGGCTGAACTGAAAAAAATGAAAAAAAAACCTCTGCTGGCTGCTATGTTTCTCTTGGTAATGGCGTCCCTCCCGTGAAGCTGCAGCTTTACATTCAGCATCTGAGGAAGAGTGTCTTCTCTCTAGCATGAGTCAGTGAAACCAGTGACGTCAACTGTTAATGCAGTAACATGCTAATTCTTATTCCCTCCTACATTTTGAGCCACATAGCTGAAGTTACCATGCACTTAGTAATGTGAAGTCATGCAAGGTAGAGTCAGCAGAGAGAGAATTTATATAATCAGGCAGTTCTTGAGAATCAAAGATATGCTTGCTCAGTTTTTTAGGCTTATTTTTCGACTTTCCATTTTGTTCGCTACATTTTTTTTTCTGTCTTCTTTCCATATTAGACCTAATACCTCAGATGTTTATATCTAAATGACAACGTTTATTACTTACAGGGACTCTGCCTTTTGCTCGAAAGGCTGCCACTTTTGAAAGGTCATCATCTTTTACACTAGTTGGCACAACAATGATGGCAGGGTAGGTGTCACAGAGCTCATAATTACTGTTGACTTTGGATATTTTCCAGCTCTCGTTTGGCAAGCCCTGCAGGGTGTTAGAGAAGAAGGGGGGGTAGGTGTGCTTTTACACTTTCAGAAATTACTAAGCGCGCATCGCATCCATTTTTTATTTTCTACCAAAATCCATTTATATTTGTGCGGTACTAGTTAAAAGTTTAAATACATATTTATCGAATATAACTCCTTCCTTATCCATTTGAAACATCCAGTGAAGCATAAGAATTTCTAAGCATACTACGAAATGAAAATTAGAGACTAGAATCCCAATCCTATACATTTCCTGTCATGTTTTCTAAAAAGAATGAGTATACTGTTGTTTTCGAAAATACTCATGGAAGTCCTTTAGAGACACAGAAACTTTTTACAGATGTCTAAAACAAGTAATATGAATCACCAGAGCAAATATAAGGTGGAGACAAAGATTAATTGTCATGAAAATAATCTTATTGGAATATCTTCAAACTGACAATGTACTAAAGAACTTCTGGTAGAGGAATGCCATGACTGAGGTAGTCATGTCCTGTATTTAAAATATAATTTAGGGGTGGCTCCATAGAGTAGTGGTTAGCACGTCTGCTTTACACGCAGAAGGTCCTGGGTTCGTGCCCCAGGTGGAGCCATGGACCATACCCGAGGTGCGCCACTGGTTTTGATCCTTACTCATCAACTCATTACCAGAATATCTCATAAAAACCATCTGGTTGTTTTGCTTTTTAAACCCCAGTCCCTGTACTCCACTTGTCTCTGGAAAAAAGGATGAACACACAGTGACATAGTCAAAGGTTTGGCACAGGGACCACGGGGCATCCCAGAGATGAAGGACCTACCAGCTAGGTAAGTTATACCTACGGACGACTTGTTTCAAAAGGTTTCTTCTCCACAATATTTCTAACCTTTTAGAAAAGAAAAAGATGCTCAACCTATTATTTTCAGTTTGATAAGCAATATACTTTACCTGTCTCTTATATTCAGCTACTGGATCATAAACTTTCCATCCATTAATTGGAAATTTTTCTTTATAGTTGAATGCAAAGAGTGTCTGGATACAAAGAGCACAAAATATGTCAGTATTTCTTTGCTATCACATATATCCAATATTAAAGCTTTTCATTCAGTTATAAGCCCAATGTATTAAGATTCCTATTTTAATTTGTAAATTTTGAAGCAACGGATTGGCAGTTTTCTTAATCATTACACAGAACTGACAAATTTTAAATATTCTACTATTAGTCACCAACAGAGAGAAAATAGATGAAGGGAACCTCTGGAAAAAGGAATAATTAAACATGAAAAATTTGGACCCCCCCACAAAGGTACGCAAAAGAGGTTTATTTTAGTCTACTTACCTGCCCATTGGAAAGAGGAAATGCATGTTTGCTGAGGTTTTCAAATATCCCCAGTTTACTCTGTTCTTCCTGTTTATAAGCAAGTCGCAAGTTCCTCATATCCTGTTAAACAATTAGCGAAACTCATTTATTCAACGTGTGTTGAGTGCCTCTGAGGCAGACACCATGCAACAAAAAGTTCCATAAGATATTTTTATTCATTTTTCCTTTTATACTCTTTTTCCAACAGAAGGCAATTAACAAAAATACCCCCAACAAGGTTTATTAAAAAATTTAGTGAAGAAACTGGAATGAAGGGGACACGTTAGAGGGAAAAAAAAAAAAACCTCATCAGATGGAACCAAGAGTAATGTTAGTACGTAAAGGATATGCCCTCCCGTCCTGTGCGCTTACTTGCTAAAGACATGCCACAGAATCAGTTGTAAGCTCTAAACTACCAAAAGAATCGATCACAGATCTCACACCTTCCATATAATAGGAATGTGACAGAGGTTTCTCCCCTGTACTCAAAGCGAGGACTATGCATCGTGGAGAGACTATGGCCCTTAGTGACTTCCTTACAGAAATTACAATGCTCTTTCTTCACATCCCAGTTTCTTAAAATGCCCCAGCATGCAAGCTGCCTGCCAAAAGGCCAAGTTCAGGTGGGCAGGAGCGATCCCAGCGAGGTGGCTCTGAGGGTGCACTTTCTTCCCAGGGGCGTTTTGAGGAATGCCCCCTGACCTTCTGAAACCTCTGCCGTTAGTTAAACACAAAACGCCCATTCTTCTTTAACAGTAGATGAAATTTGAAAATAAATATGATCACAGACGGATCAAAGCAAGAGCAATTTGGAAAGTGAGGATGTTATTGTGATATTATATGTACGACAGCAAAAAAATGGAATCGACGTAAATGGCCATCAACAGAGGCCGGTACATGAACTACAGCACAGCTAATGCAATCCTAGAGAGTGTGAAAAATAAGAAACGGCTTGTTACGTATGGATGTCAAGGATTCCAAGATACGTTGTTAAGGGGAGAAAAGAAACGGCAGAACGGTGTATGTAATGTGTCATTTTCGGCGTATGTAATATGTTACATTTTCAAAAGCCAGACATGCATCTTATGTGCACAGGGTACCAGTGGGAACTGGTAACAGTGGGGAGTGCGACAGGGTAGCTGGGCGTTGGGTGGAGCAAGACTTACTTTTTCCTAGTTTTTGTCCCTTCTAAATTGTCTCTCACCCGTTTAAAAAAAAAACAAACCCCACACGTTGCAAGGCTCTAGGACATGAGCTGAGAGGGCTAAGAGCACAGCCCCAGTAATTCTACGCTGGAAAACGTTTGAAAGGAGCTATTAGCAACTGCTCGCCCTGTCATAAAAAATATCTTAGTAAAACGGCCACAGGTTACCTGCTTAAATGATGTAACTTCCTGGTGTGCCCACCCTCCAAGCTACACTGGCTACACACGTACACCTTGGTGGCTGATTGAGGTACTGAGGTCACTTGCTACTTAGGACTGCTCGGAGGGAAAAGTGTTGCAAGAAAAGGAAAGAGCATGTGTGAAGATGAGAGAGGGGGTGGTGGGGGAGAGAGGGAAGGGAGGAGGGGAGAGAGAGAGAGAGATAGAGAGGAGAGAGACAGAGACAGAGAGACAGAGACAGAGAGACAGAGAGATGCGACTGTGAGCAACTAAAGGAATGGGATGGCGGGAATGAGGGGACAGTGGCTGGGGATGAAGCTGCAGAGAAAGAAGTCAGGCTCAGACCCATGGTGAGTTTCCTCTCAAGCCTAAGGGTGATGGGAAGCTACTGAAGAGCTCTTAGTAGGGAGATGACATGTTTCAAAAATTGCAGAGCTGATCAATTCACCCCTCTGCTTGAAGTTCTGCAGCTGCTTCATACGGCTGTGCATGTGGAACCTGTGCATGTGGAACCGTGGCCTGAGAGGGACAACTGCACTTTATCACGGGCCAGCACAGCCACGTAGTGCCCACAGCGAGCCCAGTGAACCGGCAGACTTGTGACCTGGAACAGGAAAGGCTTTTTTTTTTTTTTTTGAAAAAGTAATTCAACTGCAGTCTAGGGCCAACCAGAGGGAGCTGTCCTCGGAGATCTAATTAAAGCAAACGGATGGGCAGGAATCCAATCCCCAAGTTTGGAAGGGACCGCGATGATTCCGCAGGCAGGACCCCTTTCCCAGTACTTCAGAGAGGGTTGTTGATAAACTGTATTTTCAATAAAAACATCAGTTAAGGTGTTTCTTAAGTGACTAGTCACCACTAAAGTTACCACACACATTGCTACTTAACCCGTTGGAGGACAGGAACAAAACCAAAAATAAACACAGGTCAGGTGAAAATTCCAACATAGCCAAGAGACTTAATTGTGTTTTTAATCACGGTATTTATGAATACAGTTGACCCTTGTATAACATGAGTTTGAACTGTGCGGTTCCGCCTATACACAATTTTTTTTCAATAAGTTCTATAAATGTATTTTCTCTTCTTTATGATTGTCTTAATTTTTTTTTTCTAAGCTTACTTTAGTGTAAGAATATAGTATGTGATACACACAGCATACAAAATATGTGTTAACCAACTGTTGCTGGTAAGGCTTCTGGTCATCAGTAGGCTATTAGTAGTTAAGTTTTTGGGGGAGTCAAAAGTTATACATGGGGCGAAGGAATTAAGAAGTACGATTGGCGGCTACAGAATGGTCATGGGGATGTGAAGTACAGCACAGGGAACATCATCAATGATACTGTAATAACCATGTGTAGTGCCAGGTGGGTACTAGGCTAATTGGGGAGATCGCTTCGTAAATTATATAAATGTCTAACCGCTATGCTGTTCACTTGAAACTAATATATAATAAATCTGAATATCAACTGTAATCGAAAAACTAAAAAGATGAATAAAAGTTTAAAAAGTTAAAGAAAGTCGTGCTCACTTCGGCAGCACATATACTAAAAAGTTCAAGAAAGTTAAAGTTATATGTAGACTTTCGACTGTGCGGGCGGTTGGTGGCCCTAAGCCCCACATTGTTCAAGGGTCACGGTATCGTTGTCCCTTTAGGAAGTCTTTGACCAACCACTGTTCTGAAGAGCAGTCTTAAAACAACAAATTGGAAAAAGTATGGACCTGTGCTTCTCACTTGATTTCTCTGAAATGTAACAGATAATGTCAGCAGGTAGGTTATAGGTCCATGCTAACTAGAATGCTTCATTAGGAAGGAAGAGGTTCGCTTCAAGGGCTCACATAATGGTATGAGCTGGTTGACACAACATCTGAAGAGGTCTCTGTCCTGAAAACCTCTCAGTTCCTAACAGTACAATTGACTGGAAAAAAAGTCCAGGAAAAGGGTATCAGAGAAAGTTCCTGGCTGACTGCCCCGTTCAGTTTTACCGATGTTGGCACCATACCTTGCACACGATCTCTATACCACAAGAATTGTCCCCATGGCTCTGCGCTCCAATCTTCTCAACTCTGCTGATCACTCCCAGGGGAACATCAAGGATGAAATGCGGGTCCTGAGTTTACAAATTAGTGTCAGTCAACAGAGTTTTCATATTTTAAGTCTTTGCTGGCTGAAAACACATTTGTTTTACTTCGCATTTCCTGTTTGCCCCCGCTAAGAAACCGCAGTCTGATTCCTAACATGCTTGCTGAACATGTTCAGACTACAATTAAACTTCCCCTCCAGGTTTAAGTGCTACTTTAACAGCCTTTCGTTTTGTTTTGTTTTTCAAGATACAAAATCGGTTTGCAAATGTGCGTGTCTTATAACTCACCCTCTGGTTCCCTCAGGGTGTTGAGATTTCGGGGTACTTCTAACTTCTTTATTGTTTATTTGCTTCTGAAGCGTTTTTACAAATAAAACACACTTTACAAAACTCACCCGCTCCACATTTTTGAAGTACATCTTAAAATCCGTCACTGTCAGTGTTCCACTCACGGCTCCCATAAATGGGCAGATATACATGACATCTTTCACTGAAAGAAAAAACTTAAAGTAGCAGCTTGTGCTTCAAGAAACCTTAACATTAGTTTCCAAATATATATATCTGTGATTCTAGTTTCCTAAGAATTTTAAATTTGTTATTACTTAAAATAAAGATGGATGGATAGTCTTCTAATAAAATTCTATTTTTTTTATACAGAATTCTAATTTGCTACTTAATGAGGTTTTAAGGAAAGGGCCTCCTAATAAGCTGCATTTGTCGCTTTTTTCCAGGTTGGTTAACTTTCTCCTTGGGTGATAAATTAATCATATCAAAAACATATTAATTAAACTCTAAAGACTCTGGGCTACCACTTAAAAAATTACTGCTAATGAAAACTAAAGCTAAAAACTGTCTGCTAAGGCACCTCCAGAGGCAGCTGCTTCACAGATGACAAAAACCAGGACCACATCAAGGGAGTGAAAAAAGACTTCTTTGCTTCAAATTCCTTATCACCTTCCATATTGATTATTTTCTTATTGTGACTATCAATATCAGCATATGTAATATGATATCGACAACATATTTGATTCCTATGAGTGTAAAGAACCTCACCTCTCACAAAGGTACCACATCTTTGCCATCTTCCCAAAGTGCCATTCCGTTGGAATGACAGGAACGTGCACCACTACAGGTGAGTCCACGTGGAACAATTACAGGTACTAAAGTTGTCATCCACCCAAAAACTTCTGTTAAACTTTTCTCTAACTCATTACGTACTGAGTGGCTTCTATTGTTAGGCTTCTAGGTATAACTAGACACAGTTCCTGCCCACAAGCAGCCCGTGACCTGTGAGTGACACTACACAGAAAATGACCATTACGCTACAGTCTGATAAATGCTAGCGTCGCCATGCGGATACGACGTGATAAGAGCTCAGAAAAGGATCAACTTAACTCAGCAGAGAAGCAGGGGAGGGAGAGGAGGAAAGAAGGAGGGAGTGAGTAGCCAGATGTTGGAGGTTAGTGCGGCCAGATCCAAGAGTGCATGAGGGTGATGGGACATGAGGCTAGAGAAGACTTGTTCATGAATGTTCACAGCAGCTTTATTTGTAGCAGCCAAACAGTAGAAACAACTCAAATGTCCATCAACAGATGAAGGGACAAGCAAACTGTGATGCATCCATACAATAGGATACTATTCAGCAATAAAGAGGAATGACTGTTGGCCCATGCCACAATATGGGTGAATATCAACAAAATTATGCTGAGTGGAAGAAGCTAGATAAGAAAGAGAATATACTCAATGGTTACATTTCTAGAAAACTCTAGAAAATATAATCTAGTCTGTAGGGCTTGGGGATGGGGAGAAGGCATGGGAGGGAGGCTTTATAAAGGGTCCTAAAGAAACTTCTGGGAGGAGATGGATAGGTTCATTATCTTGACTGTGATAATGGATTCCTCAAGCATATAACGTGTCAAAACTCTTCATATTCACTTTAAATCTGTGTAGTCTGATGTCAGCAGAAGAAGCAGATGCATGACATAATTAGCTCTGCATTTTAAACAGATCAGTCCCCAAAGCGGCATGGAGACAGGCTTGGAAGAACTCCCAGAGGCCAGAGGATCGCCGGGAGTGAATGAAGTTCCAGAAGCCAAAGAAAGAGTTTCGAAATGAAGGACAAGATAAGCAGGGTCCAGAGCCACACAGATGAGGTATTTATTCAGTGGGGGTTGCTGTTTGCAGTCCCTGGTAGAAGAGTCTGCTAACTCAAACATTCTTGACACAAGATGACTGCTCTGGATGGGAAGAAGGCAACTTAGCAAAGCTGGCTGTCCTCCCCAACCCCAGCAATTGAGAGGTGAAAACAGCGCACCCAGCTGCCCACCCATTCACCCACAGCGCAGTGGACTGCCTGCTGAAATGCCTGCTAGTCCACGGTGAGGGGATGTGGGAGCCCTCGGGCCATCGCCCTGACAATCCAGGCTGGCAACACATGCCCTTTTCTTGCACCAAAATTGTACTTTCTTGATACATTTTCCTGACAGTGAAGGAATCCAAGAAAGCAGTGAATTGACATTACAGTGAGTGTCTGATCAGCCTTCAGTTCATCAGAAAAAGTTGGGGCTCCCTTCTGTTGGTAATGCCAACTAATACTCATCGGAATTTAAAGTGATCCTGTATAGTCTTCAGTCTCTTAAGGTTATAAGCACATTAATAAGAATGAATAGACCTCGCCCATTCGTGCCCTAATTTAATCACTTTGGCTGATCTTTAGCACATACACCACCGGTGCTCACAAGGAAAGGGTCATTTTATGGATCTCCATAAGCAAAGTGTATGCATTAAACTTACCAATGGCCTTGATCGATTCTCCTGGAAAAAGTGGTGCTTCTTCCATCTGTGCCAGCTTATTTCCATCCCTTAGAGCCTGGCAAAAAGACAAACAGGAGTAAGTCTCACTTTCTATCTATATACCAAGGAAGAATTGTGCTGTTCTGTGCTCTCGCTACAAAGCTACAGAAGCGTGCGAAATGTATGCCCCCACCCCTTACAAGACAATTTCAAAGCTCAGCATCACAGGACACCATGCCGCATATTCTAGCAAATTATTACATATATTTAAAGTTTACAGTTAGAAAGCATTAATACAGAAATGGCTTGACATGACAGATAGATACTTTAATCACTATACAGACAGCTATTATAAGGTGCCTCCAGAATTTGGAAATAAAGTAAAAAAAAAAAAAAAAAAGGTTACCTTCTGAACATGAAACTAATACAAATAAAATCAACATTAGATGTAGGTGCTTAGCTAGCTGTAGAAATGGCCCAGCCTCTGAGATAGCGTGGAAAACCTCGAAGTCTTATTAAGGTAGCCAGGGAGGGGTCTCAGGGCAGTGATATTACCAAGGAAAGCCCTAGGCTTTTGTACTGCAGCCCAGCTACACCATGTGTGTGCACAAAGTGTAGGAACTTATCAGTGTGTATCCCGCCCAGGCCACAAGAGAGCACGCCCTCATCTGGCAGACAAAAGTATTTCAATCACGACTGTGGAGTGCTATGTTCCTCAGGCTTCTCCCAAGCCAATTCACTCTGTGCTGATTCCACGCTCATCAAGCAAATTGCTAATAAGGTATTGGGTTTTCTGGCTACAATGATACTAGGAAAAGGATGTCTTGGATGGCTGGCTATGATAAAGTGCCTGGGTATAAATGTAGGTACACGCCCATAGTTCTCACGTCCAGATTGGCACTGCGCTCCAGTAGCCGGTCTCTTGTGAGCTTGGTTACATAGTGCCAGAGAACTCAGGGGAGCTGAGAAAATAGTGCTCTCGAACTTCAAAGCTGGTGACCAGAGCATGAACTCAGGGCCCATTCCAAGGTACTGCCACCCCCTGAAATGCTGCCAAAGAAACTGGTCACTTTCTCTTTGGCATGTCTGACACAATGTGTCATGAATAAGAATAAGGTGTTTAAACCCCCAACAATTCCAAACCTATGTTTCATACAGTATTAAATCCCAAAGAGATGTGAATAGGTCTTGTTTTTTTTTTGTTTGTTTGTTTGTTTTTTGAAAAGTTTGGGAAATGCAGGAATAAAGAAAACAAGTTAAATTCTGTGTTTGGTGTTTTTTTTTTTTTTTTAGTGAGACGTCTTTAGTGTGTTAATATGCACTCCACACCAGCAAGAGGGCGCTAGAGTATGCTACATTTCCCATACCTACTTGATCAGGGGCTGCTTTCTCCAAAAAAAGACTTGTTAACATCAGGAGTGTTCAGCGGAAAACAAATTGGACAATACTAAGTTTTCAGCATGATTTCGTGACACAAAACAATAAAAACTGATAGCTTTTATAATTCTAACGGAAATTGCTGAAAATTCAAAATAACTATTTTTCATAGTTATAAGAATATTTCATTACGTTTTATTAAAGGGACTTAAAGGTCAATTTAAAAACACTACACAAGGTAGTTTCATAATTTTTTTTAAATAAAGAAAAAAAGTCAAAATATAAAGAGCAAATTCAATGCTAAATGTTGGTCAGGGCTTGTCTGTTGTACAGACGGGTAGGGCACAATATGATGGGGTCTGTCTTCCTCATCAAGACAGACGGTTAAAATAACACAGATTAGGGTTCATTACTACCTCCAAATAATTTCATTCCGTTTGAATTTTTAGTCCAGATCGGTTTTTAAGACACTTTTCGGCCCAAAATTTTAGGGATGTAGAGAACTATTAAATGGGACTTGAAAAGGTATTTGTATATTCATTGTTATACTCATACCTGACTTAGAAATACATCTTTTACACAATAAAACATAAACCAATATTTATACTTTCAAATGTTTAGTTTTAGAAACACTAAAAAAAAAAAATCACAAATCTTAATAGAAGCCTTAATTTGAAAGTTGGCTTCCTTTAATATATTGGCTGAACTAGAGACTAATTTTATAATATAGTTACAAAGTGAGAAAACTATTTTAATCAAAATCCAAGTATTACATCACTTCAAATATTACACTGTTAAAGCTCATTTTAATGGCTAAATATTATCATATATTTTATAGACTTAAATTCCTTAACTCATATTTAAAAATAAATGTGGCTGGTTAATTTGAAATATGTTTACTAAAGCAAGCTGTTCTAATCAACTGTATCTGTGAGGAGTAGGGAGAAGGAAGGCTCATTTTAAGCCCTATAGCGAAACATCAAATAGCTTAAAGTCCTTAACCCAGGACAAGCTAGCAGAATGTTGCAGATGGGAGATAGTGGTGATTGGGACCATTTTGAGAATGTACAAGGCTCTCAGGATAGAGGTTGAAGAGCAAACATTTCTCTTCTCTTCCGAAAGCCATGTTGAATTTGGCCCTGAAATACCTGTGATTTATTTTTTACTATTTTTTACTATTTTACTATTTTTACTATTATTTATTTTTTACTATTTATTATTATTTATGCTTACAGCACCTGGTCTCCCTGGGTGGTCTCCCATCCAAGTACTAACCAGGCCTGACCCTGCTGTGCTTCCAAGATCAGACATCGGGCTTGTTCAGGCTGCCATGGCCATAGACCATGGACCGTGGCTCCACCGGGGCGTGAACCTAGGACTTTGTGTGTGTAAAACAGACGTGCTAACCGCTACACTATGGAACCACGTCTCATACCTGTGCATTTATATGATGCATGACTGTACTGGTGAGACATAGTGAGACAAACCTCTCACTAATAATAACTCAATCTGGGATGTGATTTTTAAGAGATGAAAAAGCAATTACCAGAAGAAAACAAATAAATGATCCCACTGCTTCAGATTTCCCCATAAAAGGTTTATTTTTTTAAAGGAAACACATTTAACTTTAGCATAGAATTTTAAGAGGAGAATAGTTTTAAAGGCTCATTGCTTTGTGAGTACAGTAGATTCCTTTTATAAAGCTGGTGTTAGGAAATGGGACTCACACTTGTGCTACATTAAGCTTTGACTGCAACTACTAAGTTGCACAGGACATGATTTGACCCTTGATTTATCCAACCCATGTACAGCATAATCAATGAATGGGATATTCTTGTGAATGAAATTTGATCTGATGAACACACCTATTCCTCTTAGTGCCTTTGCTCCAAGCACTGCCCAGTTGAGGAATTCCCTCTGGTGATCTCATCCAGACCCTATTCCTGAGACCCTGAAGGTCCGACTGAAGGCCCAACAGCTCCCTGAATTTGTCCCCGAGGACCTGAGCCTAAGGGATGTCCCTGGCCTCTCCGCTACTTTCTCATCTGAATCTAAGCTGCCGGGTGGGCAGTTTCTATAATGGCTGCATGCTGAAAGCAGTGGCTCTCAAACTGGGCTCTTCGAGGTGCTTCCAGAGTCACCAAAGGAGGGCGGGCTGGGCAGAGGCACAGCTGAGCACAGGGGCTTGCCACATTTTTCTGGAGTGGCACTTCTACCCCTGTAACACACTGAGTTTCTACATGAGCTTTGGGGAAAGTTCTGTTGCTTTAAAAGACTCCAGAGGGTCTAGAGGTACTGAGCAAAGAATAAGCACTCAAGGGTACTCGAATGAGGTTTTTTCTTCTGATTAATAAATACGAACTACACGGACTCATTCCACAAATACCTGACAAGTACGAGGCACTGTGCTGGGCAGAGACCATGCTCATCTGAATGAAGCGAAGTCCACACCCTCAAGGAGCACCCTTTGCGTACGCATCTGTCCCCTCTAAGTCTTTGTAAAGGCATTTGAGAATCCTGTCGTGACTGAGGCTCATTAACTCATCAATAACCCCTCTGTGGGAAAACCGAGAAGTACAGGTGAACAAATTGCTGGTTGACAAAATGTTGGATAAACCAATTTTTGCAAATAATGTCATAATGGAATCTACCAAACTTGGACAGGAGGGCACTACTATAGTGGTAAAAGCATTTGCTTATCGTCTAGAAATCTAGGATGAAATGGCTTCTAAATACACGATCTGTAGCTACAAACAGATGAACACGTAGAACTTGCCACCTGCTCAGCTTCAGCTTCAGAAGGGTAGCCATTGTGTTCTTCCTGAATCTCCTGCACAGCACCAGGTGCATGGACAAGAAAAGGCAAAGAGGAGAAAGAGAAACACGTGCAAACAGACAGGTGAAAGGACAGAAGTTCTTTTTTAAAGAGACAGTAAGCATGTAAAAGTCGACACACCTTTCACGGCTTTGCAAATCACAACATTTCACCTCTTGGAGGTAAGAAAACAAAGTGTAGGTCATCTATAGCATCCTCAGCCTAAAATGGAATATCTATTCTGTGTTTGTGTTGGGGTAGAAAAATGAAAAGCAAAAACATCATGGATTTCAAAGAATGCACTGTCTTTTTAAAATCAAGCAATGCATACCATAGCAGGTAGCAAAGAAACAAAATAACAGACATATGATATGCTCATAGAAAATAAAGCACACCACGGTAACCAGGTAAAGGGCAAAAATCAAGCCAAAATACAAAGGCAGTCCACAGACATGTATTTTAAACACAGTAAGTATCCGTATGCTCTCAAGAATTAGTCAGCGGTCAACTCCACTGTCATTACCAAAATTTCCACAAACGTGCACATGCACATATCTCATGCTGGAGATAAACATATACGTATACGTATACATATAATCTGGTACCTATTGCTAATTGCTAAGTAAATATTGTGAATCATGAATCAATACCATATTAAATATTTCTTTTTTCTTTTTTTTTTTAGGCAAGGCAACTCTTGGTTGACCTCACAGATTGCAAGGACCTTGTCAGTTTATAATCCCTTATTTTTTTTTATTTTTTACGCCTACAGCACCTGGTCTTCCTAGATGGTCTCCCATCCAAGTACTAACCAGGCCCGACCCTGCTTAGCTTCCGAGATCAGATGGGATCGGGCTTAATATTTCTAATTACAGTATCAATGTGCTTCAAAGAAACAGCTAAAAGGTCACATATCTTTAATTTTTTCCATTTCCTTTAAAGGTATACTGTTCTTAATTTAATTTCTTCATGGAATCAGTTTTTGAACCTTTAAAAAATGGACTTTTAGTTCAGCAGATGCTTTAAGGAATATGAACACTGAAGTTGACAAAATTATAACCCCTTTTAAAAGCTGCATCAAGTCTCTAAGGCTGAAAATATTAAAATTTAGCAAAGATAACATATTTTCCTTCATGAAACTATGGTTCCAAAAACTATATTTCTTTGAAAGGCAACCAGTGAAAAAGTAGCAAAGTTTTAAATGAATTTACTATTCTCCACCTTTCATTTTTGTCAATAAAGTAAAATAGCTACTTAATACATTTTTATTCTTTATTATCAGATTGAATTTAGTACATAGTTGGTACTGCTACCCTTCGAAGCAGGGTAATTTTTAAAGTGCAGCCGGTTTTTTGAAATTTCCGTTTTTTTAAATGCAAAGAAAATGGAATCATTCTTTGATAAAAATTTTAAAAACAAATGAATGACTAAACAACAAAAAAAAAAAAACGCACCATTTCAAAGTCCATGCAAGTGTAAAGCCAAACACTAATATTTAACAATGTGAATCAAAGAAAATGATTCTCACGAGTGAAAGAAAACATGGTGAAAACAAATTTAAACAAAGATAAACCAACTAGAATCCTAAGAATTTGAGTTAACCTGCTTATTTTTGTACGACTTCACTGGCTTCAACAAGATTCAAATTTCTAAACTGAAGTCACTAAATTATTCTGTCAAAATCCACTGTTTTCATTTAATGGAAATAGGTTAATTTTCAGCATCTGATACTCAGGCTTAAATACATGCACATTACCAATCTTTGTCTTGCTTTATGAATATTCTGAAATAAAGGGAAGGAAAATCATGAGAAAAATATAAGCTATAAACCCACTAGATGTAATAGCTACATCTGTGGTTTAAGAACTCCAAAATGGACCGATTTTGCTAAACTTATCTTCAGGATTAGAACTTCTGCTTTTTGGATTCAGCATGCAGACATGAAGGTGACTTAAGATCTTACTTAGATAGGATGGACGACAACTGACCGCTTTGTCGTTGCTGTCATTGCTAAATTCTTTAGCATGAATTACATGATAAACAAGGTTAAAAGAGGACTCTGTAGGCCTAGCCTTGTGAGCCCCTGCCACAAAGATCCATTTGGTCAGAATTCATGAAACACAACGAAAGTCAGTATTACACACTGGTAACAATTTTAGCATCCTGCCCTCACACACACTGGCTTTTATTGTACATATAAACATTGTAACAAATAAAGCGTTTCTAGTGAACATTTAAAGCTATGACACAGCAGAGCAAATTGATCTGGGTGACTCATAAAAACCAGTGAGAAGGTAAAGAACACTAAATAGACTAAGTGTTTGATAAAGCACAGAGACACACAAGTAGGAGGCCCATCTGCTAAAAGCCGAATATCCTTACCCTTATATCAGGCCTCCTGAAAACCTGTTAGTTAAAATACAGAACATCATCATCACAAATGTGTTACTACTGACCCGCGTAAGATGCCATTAAGCTCACCAGCCCATTCCCTAAGAAACATCATAATCCTCTACATAAAATCAACCAGATCAATCCTAACACATTTGCCCTGTAAGTTTAATTCGATAGCAAATCAATCCTAACACATTTGTCCTATAATTTTCAGGCAAGTCTATGGTTTAGAGAAACTTATCGCCCTTAGGCTAAGACAAATGACATTATTTTAAACACAAACCCCTTCTGTCAAGTGCTATTACAAATCACTGTGAACAGGCAGTGTTTGAAAAGTTCATCTGTGTGTCTGTTTGGAATACTGAAATGCATTTTCCCCAGAGAAACAATGATATAAAAGGGCAGTTCTGCTCCCAAATCAGCCCACGGAAACAAAACAAAAAACCAAAAAACCACAAAAGCTCCCACATTTGACCCAGAGCACACAGCTCAGCTATAGCATTAACGGTATCATAAAAACTAGCTAACCACAAATCTTAACCTAGTTTCTGTAGAAATTATATTTCCAACTTGCACTCCAGAATTAGACTCCCCAGTGAGGCCAACCCACCGAGAGAAGGGTGCCTATCCTGCTCCCCAGCCCCCACCCAGCTCCCTCTTCCCACCTAGCAGCTCCAGGTAAGAAGAGGTAGATGGCTGGTCTGGGATGGCAGGGGAGGGGAAGGGAGGCTCCAACTGCTGCCCCTGCAAAGGGAAGGCCAAGGTTTATTGAACGGGGACAATAATTTCAGTGACATTCTTCCAGCGCCGCCGGGAGCCTGCGAATGCTACTTGAAATGCAGCGTATGCATTTAGGAGGCCTGGGTCAGAGGAAACAGCCCAGAGAACTGATGGAACTTTTGAAAAGCAAATAGTGGTAATGGTCTGAGTAAGACCTGAATCGTCTGTTTCCCATTCCAGAGTCTGAAATCTAATCATCTAATCATTGGCTGTTCTATGGAAAACATATCATTAAAAAAAAAAAAACACTAGAGGTTCTTATTAGCTGTATAGGTTTTACTCAGGATGGATAAGATCACATGACTAGGAAAATACAGACTTTATCGCTGTATCATCGTTAAAATACTCTTGAAATAAAAAAGATTTTCTGAATGCGTGATGCTGTAGCTCAAAGAGAATTAAAGCCCATAATTTCTAAACATAGACTATTTAGACTAATAAGCTTAAACCTGGCTTTTTTTGGGGGGGGAAGGATATGTTTGTCATCTTAATTGTGGTGACAGTTTCGCAAGTGTACTTATCAAAACTTATTAAATTGTCTACTTTAAATATGTGAAGTTTGTTAATGATATCTCAATAAAGCTGGTATAGAACACATGCTTATATGAGTTTTAAAAACTCAAAATGGGACATAGACAGCAATAAAAATGCAAAATAGAAAACCTCTGCTCCCCGAGCTCCATTCCTCAGTGCTAACCATGTTTAATGAGACCTATTTTTAATTCTGAGGCTCGCCTCCACAACCATATATACAATATGGTTCCACCTTGACTTCTTGATTTGTCAACTTTAAGGAGTAGCTAGTGACCTTCCATTTTAAAAGATGAGAAAGTAAGCTTTCTCAAGCTATCTCCCTCTTCCTAATCTCTGCAGATTGAAATTTTAATTTTTAGTTCTTTTGTCTCCTTCGGCAGCAGCTGCATCATAAAAAAAAAATACTCGTGAAATGATTTTTTAGGCACCAGACATTCTTCTAAGCACTTCGTGTGTTTTAACTCTTTTTCTTCTCAGAATAACCTTGTAAATAAGATAAAAACTATTACTGGCCCCATTTTTGATGAGAAAACCAAGGCGCAGTTAAGTAATCTGGTCAAGTTCGAGGTGACTGAGCAAGTATTTAAACCCAGGTAGTCTGTTGCACTGCTTCAGCTTGGTGTCGCTATAATTAACACATTTAAACTACAGTCTTCAAACGTACAGACAATCTCTTTTAGGGATGGCGAAGAAATCAACACCACTACCCCTTCCCCCAATACCTCTGTCTACCTCCAAACCTCTGCTCTAGCAAACGATTATTTTCATGTTTGTTCTGTAACTACAATTATTTGACGCTTTGTCTAAAAAGTGATAGTAACGATTGAAAACGAAAAAGCAGACAATGTGCTTTTTACAGTTATATAATTCTTTACTGTAATGAACTCCTTAGTATTCCTGGTATAAGACCAGGAAGGTCAGTGGAGGCTCCCTTGAAGGTCTCTAAGTTGATACCCGAGTGTTTCTCCCTGGTTTAGTTGATACCACTCCTGAAACAAGCTATTTCAGACACACACAGAGGTTCTTTTTTTTTTATATCCTAGAATCAGATTCTGATCAAAGCTGGAGAAGAGAGCAGTTGTTTTAAGTCGGGAGGCCTGAAGCCAGCCAGCTCTCTCCAGCCAACCCAGGGCCTTGGTCTCTACACATACACAAGGAGAGGAGTCTACTGAGTGAGTACAAGGTCCTGACCAGTTCTAAAACCATAAGAGTCATTTATCTAAGCCTCATGGGAAGACTTCACAAAACATCCTCCCACCTCACGCTTCGGGAGGCAAATCGGCCTAGTGGTTAAAAGCATGAGCTTGGGAGTCGAATCCCACCTCCACCATTTATGCCCCACCAGACCCTTGACGGCCACACCAGCCAGCAGAGTCTTAGTCTCCTCTTCTCTAAATCAGTGATGCTGAGCACATCTCCCTCGCAGGTGGTTGGGTTAAATCGGGTACCATAACTGAATCTGGGTGGGTAAGTACTCAGGACGCGGGACTTGTTAGCATCGGTACTCTTTACGTGACCTTTCTGAGTTGATGGGTTGTGGCCTCCCCGATTTACACAACCCTCTTCACGTGCCTCACATCCCCTCTCTCAACTCCTACACATGCCAGGAATCTAGAAGGTACAAGAAAGTTAATAATGATCATAATCTATTTAACGAAGCAGGTAGACTGCCCGAAAGGTGACTAAAAATTTACCTACTTCTAAATGGCTTTCACTAAATCAAGAAAAAGCACTGTGAAATGACCCCCATTCCTGACACAGAGCCCCTAAAACTCTTGTAAAGAACGGTGCTAAGACCATCTTTTGTTCTAATATTTGGTCTTTGACCTCAGTTCCTGACACAGAGCTCCTAAAACCCTTGGAATTTCCTGGACGATAGAAGTGTCTTTGTTCTAATGAGGTGACTTTGGGTGGAATCCTGGATGGTGGCTTGTTATGGGAAAGACCAAGTCATGATTAGAAGCTTGGAACTTTCGGTGCCACCACCCCCCACATACTCCCGAGAGGGCAGATGGGGCTGGAAAAGGAGTTTATGGACCATGCCTATGTGATGAAACCTCCGTAAAAATTCCAAAAGTATGGGGTTCAGAGAACTTCTGGAATGAACACATCTACATGCTGGGAGGGTGCTGCACCCCAACTCATGGAGACGGAAGCTCCTGCACTCAGGACCCCACGCCCAGACCTCGCCTGTTTATGTGTCCTTTAAGACATCCTTTAATAAAATGGTAAACGTGTTTCCTTGAGTTCTGTGAGCTGATGTAGCAAATGATCAAATTCAAGGAGGGGGTCGTAGGAACCCCCAATTTGTAGCCACACCTGGCAAAAGTGGTGTGGGACCTGGACACCTACTCTCTGCGACTGAGGGACAGTCTCGTGGGACCGAGCCCTTAAACTCCAGGGTTTGCAATAAGTCTGGTTAGTGTCCGAACTGAATTGTAGGACACCCCGCTGGTGTAGGAGAATTGGTTGGTGTGGGAAAAAACACCCACATATCCAGTGTCAGAAGTATTCTAAGAGTGTATTGTGAATAGCAGAGGAAAACAGTGAATTTTTCCCCAAATGCCAAAATTCAGATTCGCATAAAAGTTTGGATTGGGGGTAAAATGCCCTTCCTCTGGCCTCGGGTCCCATGCAAGTCATCCTTCGGGGCACTCTGCCCCAGAGAGGTGAGCATTCGAGACGACCACTTGCTCCGAGTGGATTTGGTAAAGGAGCCATTATGCCCGTCTGGGCTCTCTGTGATCTGTGTCCAGCCTGCCCAGAGGGGACAGCTTAGTCTCTCCCACCCATGGGGAGTTTGCCTGTGTGGGTCCTGCCCCAAGTGGGAGGCCACAGTTGTCCAGGGCTCTCTCTGGGGGATTGTGTTTAATTCTGAGCCCACTGTGGCCCTCTGAGCCAGCTTTGATCGATTATCGTGGTCTAAATCTGTTCGGCTCCTGTCTGAGTTCTTTAAAAGGTAACAGTTGACACCCCTAAGTCCCCAACAGTACGGAAATTTCAGAAAGTTTTCAAACGCAAGCCAGAACCAGTAATGCAATTACCAACAAGGTGCACTCTACGCCAGGCACTGTGCTAAACGCTTTACATGTTATCGCAACCCTCCCAGCCTCTGGAGAAAGAGATCCTACTGTTATCCCCAAATGACAAATGAGGAAACTGAGGCAGCAAGCGGCGAAGGAACTTACCCAAGATCAGAAAGCCGGCAACAGAGGAGTGGGTATTCAAATATGAGCTGCCTGGTTTTAGTGGAGGAGGCTGATAAAGGCCCTCAGGTTTAATTCCTGGAATGCCCTGCCCCGCCCCGTCCCTCCTCCCACCACACCTTGTTTACGCTCACCACAGTCCAACTGGTGCTGTATTTTTCGGTGTCTTCTTCCCCTCTATGAATTAATTCCATGCAGCCCCACTCTTTGCACAGAACGGGTGCTCACATTGCACTTATGGAATGGATTGGTGCTCAGCAATTACAATATACTCCTCCTGTATTTCGTTTTATATATCAAAGCATAACTATATGTTTCATATTTCTGCTATAGCATGAGCTCTTATTAAGTACTAACCAAAACTGATTTTATATGCAATACAGAGAGATCCCGTGCACCACGTACCGTGCCATCTGATTTCCCTGATGGTAGTTTAGCAAAAACTATATCAGAACCAGAATGCTAACACTAACATAGTCAAGACACAGAACCATTTCATCACCACCAGGACCCCAATGTTGTCCTTTTACAGCCACATCCATTTCCCATCTGTCCCTCCTCTTCTTAGCCCCTGTTAACTACTAATCTGTTCTCCATTTCTATAATGTCTTCTGAAGACGGTTATATAATTGGAAACATACAGTACATGACCCTTTGGGAGCATCGTTTTTTTTTTTTTTATTTTTTTTTATTTTTTACTCCGTGTAATTCCCTTTTCTCTGTCTTCTCTATTCTGCTGTTGAATCCATCTATTGAATTTTTAAATTTTCGGTTACTGTATTTTTCAGTTTTAAATTTCCATTTGGTTCTCCTTTATCTCGTATTTCTTTATTGAAACTTTCTATTCCTTGTCTCTCACTTTCTACGTTTTCACTGTTTCAAGCATATTTGTAATTGCTTATTAAACAATTTTATGATGGCTTCTTAAAAGCTTCTTCACATAATTCGAACATCTCTATCGTCTCGGTTTTGGCATCTATTGATTTTCTTTTCTCATTCAGATTAAGATCTTTCTGATTCTTGGTCTGATGAGTGATGTTTAATGGAAATCTGCACATTTGGAGTATCATGAGATCTTATTTAAACCTTCTGTTTCAGCTGGCTTTCTCTAACGCTGCTCCAGCAGAGAAAGGGAGGGTGTGGGTACTGCCTCGTTACAGCCTGGCAGGGGTGGAATCTAGGCTCCCCACTCGGCCTTGTTGGTGGGTGGGTGTGGGGCCACAACTTTTTCTGCGGTGTTTGGCTGCAGTATAGTGGCTGGTGTCTAAGAGTTTTCTTTTTTCTTGGCTGCCCCTTTCCTGGTCCTTTGACTAGAGAGGAGAGGCTTTTGTTGTCTGTGCCTGTTGGCATTTCTAGGTTGCTGGCTTCTTCGGCGATAAGTCTGGGACGTATGTGACAAAAACAAAATGCAGAGACTTTACCGCCCTGTTGTTCCTTGGGTTCTGAGGTCCCTGATCAGTCTGTCTTCTACTCTCTTTCAGAGAATTCTTATGTTTCTTTTAAAGATAATATCCAGGGTTTCTAGTTGTACATAGCGTGAAGAAAAAATACATCTGCTCCATCTTTCCAGAAGCAGAAGCCTAAATCTTCATATTATTAAGCAATAATTCCTCCCTAGAGAGAAGATAACACTTTTCTATTACAGTGGTTACAAAGTGGAGGCCTATAGCTCAGACAGGCAGTAGCAGGGTTTTTTTTTCTAATCCAGTTCTCCACAGCCCCTTTCCATGTCTGCCTAGCTTGTTAACTATCCCACGAAGATATCTGTGTTTGCAAACTCTGATGTAATAAACACATCGCGAGGCCAAGCTATCAACAACGGATTACAGCCATGGATTCTGGAAGATCATGCTCGAGCTTCCCTTTTCATACACTAATACTCAGTTTAAGAAATATAAACTAAGACTCAGGTCAAACGTAATAAAGCCTTTCCCATACACTGCATCCCACTTCCTTTCCAAAGCCCTTTGGGAAATTTTGTTGAGGATTCAGAATTCAATCCCTGTACTAACTTATTAAATAATTAAAGTGAGTACAGGACCCTCTCCATTTTGTTTTGCTTCAGAACATTTAAAGACGAGATCTAGCTATTGTGTGTACATGGACGAGGCTGGGAGAAACAGGAGGAGAGGTTCAGAGCGCTGATGATGATAATGATGATGATGGAGCCAGAGGAAGGAGGATGATTACATTAAAACTACAGTGTCCTAATTTCCTAAAGGCTGGCCAGAATCAAATCCTTTTGGATAAAAATGGAATTGAAGAATGTTCTAGAAAGAAAGGAATTTAGAGACTGACAATCTAATCCAAACTCTCTTATCCTTACAGATAAGGAAACTGACACTCAGAGGTTATACAGAGTCACGAAGCTATCCAGTACTGTTTGTACTACTCCGTCACGTTCCTTCTTCCTGACCTAGTTCTATTTTCTCAACAATGGAAACTGATCAACTGTGTTGCTTCTTCTCATAGTTCCTAAAAATATTTTATTACAATTTGTAACTGGATTATGGAACATAACATTCCGATCTCGTTCTTAAATTTATTGACAAATTCCAGAGAGAGATTTTTACTGTTAGCCCAGTAAAAATGAAAGCAATTGAGCTGGCAGTGGAAGGGGGCAAACAAAACAAAATTTTTTATTATGTTTCTTCTAGTAGTCCTAATTATCAGGCAAATCTTCAGGATGACTTGGCACTGAAGCACACATTTATTGAGTTAGTTGATCCATAAATAAACCTAAGAGCTATCTACTCTTTCAGCTGGGACAATGTTTCCCAAACATCTGTCATTCCATTTACCACCTCTACAAGCTTGGTTTGCTATATCTGCACGTCGCTTGTACTAACATTCATATTTATATTTATATCAACTTTAAATCCACTCCTTTTTCATACTTAGAAAGCTCTGAGCAATAACATCCATTAAACCACAAGTGTGATGTGCTAGTTTTCCTAATATACTTTAAAATAATTACATAACTGTTAAAACATGTCCAGGGACATACCATCTAAACTCATCTCATGTGATACCAGTGATATTCTTACCATACTTTGGCTGATCTGATCCTGAGCTGTGGGTTTATGGGTAGATAATAAAAATTTGTTCTCCAAAATCTATCCTGAGTTGCTAATTATTCAGACTCATGGGCACGTACCAAATGTACGATCCCACCACCAATTCCAACAGATATAAACCTTGGAAGCCCAGCTTTTCAGATTTTATTGTACATAAGAAAGATATGAGGCACTGGATTCCCCACACTCACAGTGGGCTGGGGGCCAAGGAAGCTGCGTTTTTGCAGGCACCCAGGGAGGGCTGATGTGGGAAGATCCAAGGGTCCACATTTTGTAAAACAGTGGACAGGGCGGGTGGGGCAAAATTGTAAAACTCACTCTAGCTTTTCAATGGCCTGGGTTCAAATTCCAACTCTGACTGTGTGATACTAAGCAAGTCAGCTAACCTCTCTGAGGCTTGGTTTCCTTATCTGTTAAATGATGATTATAATAAAAGCTACCTCACTGGGTTATTTTAAGGCTTAAATGAATGATGTGTCAAAAAGCATTACAAAACCATAGAGCCCTGACCTTGAGTTTAACTTATACTAAATTAATCCCCAAGTTGAGTGTGTATTTCGAATAAGATATTTGCACAATAGATAATTTCAATATTATTGACTGATGACTACAAATTAAATCCTCAAGGAATTGTATCTGGACCTTCAGGGAAACCCCCATGCAATGGCTCCCAGGCCAGAGCTGTTCCAAAGGCCTATCCTGGTAACTCTGCTCTTAAGAACGACTTTATAAGTAGCATACCAAATTATCTTTGTGGTTTAGAGTAAATATTTATTATTAAAAAAAAAACTTCTCCTTGAAGAAAACATAACAACTCGTGAATAATAAATTTAACGCCAACTTTGCAGACTTGGCTACAGGGCAAATATAACAAAGACAATTACAAAACACACTCTTATAATAATTCATCAAAGGCTTTAGCTATGATCTGATATAGGTACTTAAAATTCAATTTGCAAAATATAGAAAAGCCTGATTTTCCCCCCTGAATACCATCTGTTAAACCATTCCGATATGAGCTAATTCAGCTACACAACATTTGTAAATAGACTAAAGTGGAAAAAAACCTTGTTGCTTCATGTTAAAATACAGACTCGGTCTGATCTATTAATATAGAGGTTAGAGAGCTATGCGCAGTCAACATTCAATCTTTTACAGAACCCAAACGGCACTGACAGATATTCAACCAAATGAAAACATTACAGTTAAGTCGTAATTGTCTGTAAAGAAAATCACTCCAAGGTCTGAGAGCTATTCTCTGCAAATATGGGTCCTTGAGCCTCTCCACTCAGCAGGGCAATTTCTCAGCTAAGGTGAGGGCAACAGGGCAACTGGGACCAGTGAGGTCAGCAGATGCTCAGTGACCAGCCACTCAGACACTGGAGATGCTACAGGTGTTTCTCCCATGGCATATCTGCAGATGGCATATTTTGCCAGCTGGGTTTTGAGGACCAATAGTCCCAGATGCTCCTACATGGCCAATCACGAAAACCAGATAGCAGGGAAACCTGTTAAGGCAGTGGTCCCCAACCTTTTTGGCACCAGGGACCAGTGCTCCTATAAGAATCTAACGCCTGATGATCTGAGGCGGAGCCGAGGCAGTGATGCCAGCGCTGGGGAACACAGCAAATACAGATGAAGCTTCGCTTGCTTGCCCGCTGCTCACCTCCTGCCATGCGGCCCAGTTCCTAACAGACCACGGACCACCGGTCCGTGGCCCAGGAGTTGGGGACCCTTGTTTAGAAATATACTATCACTCCTCTGACTGGGCAGATCATCCAGTTTCTACTAATCCACAGCCGCGCTTTCCTTCAGTAGGAGTAAGCAACGGCATCCCACAGATTGGATGAAGCAAGTACAGCAATACAGCCAAATCCCAATTACACGACCTCTCGAGTCAGTCTCTGCACTTGTTATGTTATGAGCTAAAGAGGAACCAAGGCCAGAGCCCTTAAACAAGGAGCAGCTATTAAGAATGAATTAGGATCTGTATTCCAGTTCTTGAATTCTTTGTAAGATTTGATACCTGGCAAGGACCAGGATTTTGAGAGCCTGTTGACTGAGGGTAGTCCAGGATACTAAATGTAATTCACACATACTTGTGAAAATCAATGATTTCTTACTAGCAGGCAAAAATGACTATAATAAACTGAATCCTCAACTCAAGCAAACACTAAGACTGCAATGTGAACGTGGTTTCATTTACTGTACCTGTTAATAGTTTATAGACATTAAAACAGTTTTTAGTCTCAACAAAGATGGAGCACCCAAGTTTTTGATTTGTTAATTGATTCAACAAATATATACTGAACACCCACTAAGTTCCAGGGTCATGCTGGGGAACCTAGGGAGTAAAAATAAACCCAGCTCCCTCTGCTGACAAGGAGATTATCACTCTTAACTTTAGAATAAGCAGGAAATCCAATAATAAAAAAAAGATTTCTTAATTCAACAAGGACTAAAACTCAGGCTGTGCATACAGTACTCTTGAGATTTTTGCAAGATTTTTGCATTCTAGTATCACCTGTTAATGCTGAATACCCATAGGGAGCACCTAAACACAGAAACAAATTGTGATGTTAGGGAAATACTGTATATCAGATGTTTCCTGAAATTCGGAATATTAACAAATATAGGTATTTAATATAATAAAATATAAAAATATGTAATATGTTAAATACATAAATCATAAAATGCAACTGGATTTTTAAAAAAATAATCATAATCAAAAGACCGCTTTTCCCCTCAATTACAAAATTATGACCACATAAACTAGATCTTCATAAAATTTCTCTTCTAGAGTTCAGATCTAACGACAGAGAACTTTTCGGCCTTGTTCCCAAATGGTCAGCCAGCAACAAGGGGCCAAAGTCTCACAAGAATTAAAACTGCAAAGCCTCTTGGCTACTTAGCATATTGGAAATGAATTAAGGACTCAATGCTGCTTACCTTGTAATCTCGGGATACATTTTCTGATGTCACTGAACCTGAAATCTGACTAGAAATTGTAGCAGCTATAAGCTGTTTACACCATTCAACATGGGATCCTGTAGGACTAAAAGAAATAGTGTGATTAAAATATTTTAAGACATAGGCTCCCAGTGAGAAAAATGAGCACTGACTGGGGATATACATACAGTTCTTTTTTTTTTTTTAGAAAGGAACTTTTATTAGACTATTTGGTTACCTTTACACTTAATATAAGAACTGAAATACTGACTGACAACTAGGAACTAAGATTAGTTTCCAGGTTGATTTTTAAATGAACCAACAATTTTTTTTTTTAAGTTTAAGACTCTAAGCATGTTCATCTCTATCACTGAGTGGAATTTTACTCTAGTGCAATCATATACAGTGAATATTCTTAATGTAATGTATATAGAAAATTAATTCTAAAATGAAATATTTATCTCACAGCATATGCTTTTCAAACATTCGATTTCGTGTTGGTAGTTTAAAATCTAGAAGATAATGTAATTTTGAGTGAATCAAAGTGACTCTTAATGTAGCAAAGTTGATTGTGATTTAAAAAAGAACAGACCAGAAAAATGACGTCCTGTGTCTAGTAATAATGCTACCTTACGTTTCTGTAACTGCTGTGATAACTTACAAAAAGGCTCTTCCGGTCTATTATTATATCAGAGCTTTACAATCACGACGTGACAAGAAGACAGAACAGGGACTAGCCAACTTGTTTCTGAGATGAGAAAATTCAGGCACGGCGGTGACATGCCCCATCAGAAAGTGGCCTGCTTTCGGCTACACCAGGTCTGTCCCTCCAGAACATGGTGCAACCAGTAGTGACTGACTCACTGAGCTGGAGGGCAAAACAGAGACCAGCACCACAGATGCTAGCCACTGCCTTATATGAGAACACAACGATGCAAAGAGAATGGCACTTTCTACTTGCATGATGCTCTGCAGTGTTCAACGCACTGCCGCATACGGCCTGACAGTGACCCATCTTACAGATGAGAAAACTGAGTCTCCGGTGTTTGAATAAGGTCACATGACTAGTAAGTGGTCAGGCTGTGTTCACCTGACTTAAAAGACCACACAAGCAAACTAGGCAGAGAGGGAATTAAAAATTGCCCCCAGGGGCCAGGCTTCTCTCTCAACTGGTCGAAGCACTGAAGAAATCAAGCAAAAGGGCAAAAGATGCTTATGAAAGCTTACCCTGCAGGTAGTTTGCACTGTAAAAAATGTTCCAGACCTTTAAAAATCTCATTAGTAATTAAATCTGCACTCACGTATTGGAAGGATAGAAAAACCTGGATTCCCTAGGCAGTACGTAAAATAATCTAAATAGTAAAATAAAGATATTTGATGTTCTCTACTAGTGATCTTAATTGTCGTCGCTGACCAAAATAGCCCAGTGGTTATCTGTGGGGCTAAAAATGTGGTTAAAAAATTCACCGCATGGGCAGACATTCCCATGATATATCAATAATTCATTACCACAATTTCTAACCATGAGGAAGGAGGAAAAAGGGAGGGATTCTAGTCTCCTTTTTAAAGGCTAAGTCACCTTTTTTTACCCGGTCATAACATACTTTTCTTGTCATGTGGCCTTCTTCTCTGCCAGGACCTACCCTTGATTGCAAATCTAACCGGTCTGGTCACCCTCCGTGGCTACCCTGTTGCCACCATCTGCCCAGCATTCTTTCCTCCTTTTTCTGATAAGGACATTTCTCTCTACTGTGGAGAAAGGCAGCCCCTCCCCACTTCATAGGCTTCTGTGGGGAAAGAAGAAGGAGGGGGCTTGCCCCTTGCTCCTCCTGGAGCCCCCACATGCAAGGGAGTGACGCAGGCTGGGTTAATTCTAAGTTTTCTCTTAGACCCTAGGCTGTGTGAACCTGCTCCAGCCCCACTGGAGGCCACTCCCTACCCCCACCACCTTGAGAAACACACAGAGATAAAGAGCGAGACAAGAAAAAACAAGGGATGGGGGCGGGCTGACAACACTGTTTGCGACTCTGGCTCCAAATGTGCCTGTGACCATCTTTCTCCCTGTCTGCAGCAGTGATATGTGCCAAGAAAGTTCCTTTTCGGCTTAAGCTAGAATGATTTATGTTTTTAGTCACCTGCAACCAGAAGCATCCTGGCCAACACAGTTACAAACAGCGTGGTATAGTAGGCGGGTAGGCAGGAGGCCTGGATCAGAGTCCTGTTTCTGTCACCAGCTAGCTCCGTGACCTTGAGCAAGCCACATCCTCTTGCAGGACCACAGCTTTGCCATCATTAAGAGAAGTACAGTATTCAGAAGAGAGGGGAGGGCCCCACAGTCCATGGGGTGGGGCTGAAACACACCCGGAGAGCCAGCTTCCACTCTCAGGGTCTTGAGTGTGAGTCAGAGCTTATCATGATGATAGAACAGAGAAGAGAGGCCATGTCTCTCCTCACCTTCTCTTTAGTCTGTCAGTCTCCCTCCAAGTGCCTGGTATCAACAACCACGTGCAGGCTGGGGGCTCCCAGCTTTGTTTCTCCAACGTGGACTCTCTCTCTGGACCTGGATGTCCATGATGCCAGGAGACATCTCCACTAGGCGGTCCCAGAGACCCCGCCAACTCAACTGTCTAAAGCAGCGTCAGCCCCATGTATCCTAAATCAGGGAAAAGCACAGCTAGGTACCCTGGCCCCTCAGGTCCGAAAGCTGGGGTTGACCTTGAAGCCCACCCCCCACTTCACTCTCCCGTCTGAATGCTCACCAAGTCACACTGCCCTTATCTGATAAGTATCATGAGAATGCACCTTGCTCAATTCCTACTGCAGTTCCCTTTCCAGATGCCTGTCATTCTGTTGTGCCTCGTGAATTTAAGCCCCATCTCTATGCTGATGACTCCCAAATTGAGGCCTGCAGCCCAGACCCCACCTCTGAACTCCAGGCTCATATAAACCAACTGCCTCTGGGATATACAACTGGCATCTCATAACAGCTATGTCTGGCGCTGAGAGCCTGTCAAGCTCCCGAAACTGCTCCACTTAGAGGCTTCTCCATCTCGGCAACACCACTTCCTACAAGCCAGAAACCTTGAGATCGTCCTGGATTCTTCTCTCTTACTGAACAACTAATCTTCACCAAACCTTACTGGCTCTACCCTGCAGGTTTTCTTCAAATCATATCCAGAATCTGACCACTTCTCCCTTTCTCCACCCCACTGCTCTGATCTAAGCCACCACCCTGTGTCACTTGGATGACTGCGGTAACCTCCCACCTGCTAGTCTCTCTGCTTCAACCTCTTCCGCTTTTGGTCTGTTGTCCACAGGAGAGCTCACTGATCTTACTGAAATACACCAGATTATGTCACTCCTCTGCTCCGAGACCCCCAAGGGCTCCCCATGACTCCCTACCACCTGCCTCTCTAACCACTCAGCCCCTCGACCCTACTGCTCTCTCCCTAGCTCCCTCCCTGCTTAATAACACTGGTCTCCTCACTGCTTTGAACATTTCACCCGTACTCCCTCCCCCTCCACGGCGCACAGGCCTCTGCCCAGAATGCTATCACCCAGATATCTGTATGACTGGATCCCTGAACTCTTTGGGGACGTGACTCGAATGTCACCTTTCTCAGTGAGGCTTTCCCTGACCATCCTACATAAAATCCCAACCACTCCCATCCCTTTCTCAACTTACTTTTTTCCCCTAGCGCTTATTACTGCCTAACAGAAAACATATTTCCCTTGTTATTTTTTTTGTCTTTCTCCCACCAAACATATGTTCCACGAAGGCAGGGACTTGTGTCTGTTCCCTGTTATACCCTGAGCCCAACACAGTGCCTGACACAGAGTCGGCACTCATAGTCGCAGAAGAAATGAGTGAGTGATTAGCATCTCCCTAATCTGCTAAATAAGACTTCGTGCTTCCAGTCTATTCGCCATACTACTTACTGCAGAGCAATTATTCTCAAACGTCAGTCCCATCCTGCAGCTGCCCTGACGGAAATCCTGAATGACCCACCTTACTTGTCATGCAGGTGGTTGTTAAAAGTGCAGAATTCCAGCCTCCACCCCAGAGGTGGACAAACTAGATTTAGGGTGGAACCCAAGAATCTGCATTTGAATCAAGCACTGGAGGTGATTCAGTGGTAGGTTATATAGATCTGCTCTTGGAAGAACTGGCCCAGAGAATAATGGCTTAATTCCCACGAAGGCACAGAGGCCCCTTCAAGATCTGGCCCCTGCCTTCCTTCCCGTGAGTCTCCTCCCTTAGCAGTTTCCCACGTCCAGCACTGCCTACGTGACTGCACATTCCACTCCCCGTGCCCCAAGAGCCCTCCCCACCCCGTCCTCCCCACAACTTTCATTCACCTTCACATCCAGGTCAATGTCAATTTCTCAGAAGCTGTCCATACTCACCGACGGCCCGCCCCCCCGCTCCACCGCAACAAATCGAGTATCCCACGTCTGTGTACCCACAGTGAAGCAGATCACGAATGAGGCAGCTGAACTTTTTAGAAACTACTGACTCCTGGGCCTTCCCCTGATCCTCCTGAATCAGAAGCCTCGGGAGTGGGGCCACCTGGAGCTCTTTTAAAAGCTTCTCAGACAATTCCTATGCACACTCCATTCTGAGTGCTTCGTGTTCATCCTACCCGGGCACTTATCACAGTCGAATTAAATTGCTGGTCTGTCTTCTCCACTAGATGGTAAGCCAGAGAGCAAATATCCTCTGACTCTCCAAGATCTCAGACGTTGTAGAGTATCCACAATGAGTGAAATCCTGACCCTTCCAAATACTGTCTTAGCTGTGATTAGTCTCCAGTGAAGCTGCTGACTCGGGTGATTAACTTATTAAAACAAACTGTCAATGCACTGGGGTAGAAACAAAGGGAGTGTTTCTTCTTGTTCCCATGCCTTTGGAAACTCCCAAAAGTTCAACTCACTGGTGTGACTAAGACAGGCAAGAATGAACATCTGAACCTGAGCAGTCAGTCTCTCTTGCCTAACTCACTCTGCTGTCAGCGAAACAGCCAAGATGTGGGAAAGCTGGATATTCCAGATGCGGGATAACCCGTCGCTTGTCCCGGGGCGTTTCAGTGGCCCTCCCAGTTGCACACGGTCAGTTTACGCTTCTAACGGATGGATGTCAGTTCTGCAACTGCGTTAAGAGGCAATAGGCTATGTGTTCACGGAAACAACGAACCGGTTCCTTCCAAGTGTGAAAAACTGAAAGTAAACAATTGTGTGTTCTGCATCAGGAGCAGTTTGGATGTTTTCCAGCCCAGATTTTCGAATCAAGGTATCTTCGCCTCCATCTGTACCAGCTCCAACACCCGCGGGGTTCCGCCCCCCAGTTCCCACTCGCAACCGGAACATCAAAGACCCCAAGCAGCAGCGGCTTGAAGTGGGTCATCAAACCACACGAGGCAAGGTCACGCTACATGAGAAGAGCGCAGGTGAAATGTCCTCCCCAGTGATTCGTGGTCGGAGCAAGACCAGCCCAGGCGGCTCCAAGGAGCAGTAGGAGGTGGCACGGGAAATGGTTTGACAGCTGTGAAGCCCCTCAGGGGTGCGGGGAGCTCCTGCGCGCGAGGCGGAAGTGAGCCAGGTGCGGGGTCCCGGGATGTTGGGAGGGGATTCAGGGACCTCTGGAGGGACCCGGGTGGGGTCCGAGAAGGGGAACGCCGCATCCCAGCCTCTGCCCGGCGCGCAGGGTGGGGAGTCCGGGCCTCGCGAGGGTCCCTCCGGAGTTGGAGCGCGGGAGGCCGCGGCGGGCCAGGCCCCACTTACCTGTCCAGGGTCTCCATGCTGGGCTGCCGGGAGCCGGAGGCCGGACCCCCGGGAACCCGAGGGGGCCTCCAGCCGCCCCCCAGCCCCGTGCCCGGGCCCCCGGCTCCCTCGCTGCCGGCCGCCGCCGCCGCCGCTGCTGCTGGCCGGTCCATGGAGCCCGCCGCTGCCGCGGGGAAAACTGCAGTGGGAAGGGGAGCGGCGCGTGCAAGGTCCCGCCGCGCGCCTCCTGCGCTCTGATATGCTGCCCGCCGGCTCAGACGGCCGCCGCCATTAGCTGTCACCTGGCGGCCCCGCGTTACCCACAAGGCCGCGCGCGCGCGGTGGGGGTGGGGGAGGTTCGGGGCGTGGGGGTGGGGGGCACGCGGCGCGGGCGGCTCCGGCTGGCGCTGGGTCCTCCACGCGCCCAAGGCCACCTGGGCACTCGCCCGAGCAGCCGGGACTGGGGACAGAGGCCTTCCGGCCTGAGCAACCTGGACAGGGTGCCCAAGCCACTTGGGGTCGAAATCTACAAACGGATGATGCAGAACATGCTTTGCTCGGGAAACTACCAGATTGACTGGAGATACGGGGTTAAAGAAAGTTTAGGAAAATTCAAGAATTACAAATGATTTATTTTCTCTCAATTCTTCCCGGAAAAGTTTTGGGGTGGGGGAAGCTCAGGTCCCTGGGAGTCCCTGGTCTTCTCATCTTCGAGCAGCGGTAATTCCATACATTTTAGCAATTCCGACCTCTTTTCTCCCTCCCTCCCACAAAACCCACCTCCCTGCCATCTGTAGGGCAACCAAGTGTTCTGATGCCGCCTTCGGAACTTCCGCCCTTGATTTATATTAAGACTAACATTTAACATCTGTTGGTTAAATCACTGCTATGAAAATAGAGCCAATCTCTGATGATAAAGGCATTCAGGGCATTTGTTTCCTGGACTAGTCTTATTTCCCTGCTCGTTTCACTAGGGTTCACATATCTAACTTCTCATCCCCTTTCAACTCACCCCTGATTTTGTTGGTAATGGTGACTAAGCCTCTTTGCCTCTGATTGCCCCAGATATGGACAACAGACCTGTGACCCTGATAAAAGGCAGGCCTGGAGACATGGAGTTCCTGCTTCCCATCCCACACCCGTCCTGCCCTATCAACTTAAGGTTCAAACTGAAGCTTAAGGATGTGATGCCTGGAGCTCCAGCAGCCATCTTATACACGACAGGGGGTGAGCCCGCGGCCTGTGGTGAAAGGGTAACAGGGTAAGGAAGGCCGAGAGGAAGGAAAGGAAGATCTCCAGACACACTGGAGACCTACTTCCTGCAGTATTTTGGTTTTCCAAAATTGTTAGTTCAGAACTTTAATCCACTATTATGGATTGAATTTTTGTGTCCCTCCTCAAATTCATATGTTGAAGCCCTAACCCTCAATGGATGATATTTGCAGATGAGGCCTTTGGGAGGGGATCAAGCCCTCGAGTGGGGGGAGGGGATGACCGGTGCTGATCTGATGATGAGATTAATGCTTTTATTATAAGAAGAGACACCAGAGAGATTGGTTTCACTCTCCATGAGCAGGCAGGAGGAAAAGTCATGTGAGGACACAGTGAGAAGGCAGCTGTCTGCAAGCCAAGAGGAGGCCTCTCACCAGGAACCAAACCCTGCCAGAACCTTGATCTTGGACTTTCCAGTCTCCAGAACTGTAATAAAATAAATGTTTGTCGTTTAAGCCGCCTGGTCTGTGATATTTTATTATGGCAGCCCGAGCAGACTAAGATACCCACTTTTAGTCAAGGACTTTGTTACAAGGAGCTGCGAGAATCCTAGTTGCCTTGAGATTTGTTAGAAAGAAAATGGAGAACTTTGAAACATATTTTAAGTATGATGTTCTTCAAGAAGGATTAGGCCAAAATGGAATTCACTGTGATACTATCAGACTTTTAATTCAGTTAAGCAAACTCTGGACTTACAAGACATAGACAGAATCTGACATATATCCCTGCCTAAGAAGTTCACAGCCAAGTGAAGGAGACAGACAAATTAACAATCACATTACAGGTTGGTAAGTGCTAAGCTGGGGGTGAGCGCACTGCTGAGGGAACACCTAGCCCAATCCATGAGGGAAAAGAGTCAGAAAGACTTCTTAGAAAAGGTGACACAAAGTTGAATCTAAAAGTATGAGTAAGTCTTTGAACAGGTGAAAAAGTCAAGTTGTTCCAGGCAGAAGGAACAGTTATGGACCAACGCGTGGAGTCAGTTCAACAGCTTATTATGTGCAAGGAAACTCTAAGAAATGTATTGTTGCTGGAGCATGGAGTCAGACAAGACAAGTGAGGAGGTCAACTAGAGGCCAGCAGAGCCAAAACATGGCGCATCTGCAACGCTAGACTAGAAGTTTGGACTTTGCTCTCTATGTATATACAGTCACGAGCCACTCCATGATGGGGATGCGTTCTGAGAAGTGCGTAGCTAGGCAATTTTGTCCTTGTGCAAACATCAGAGTACTTACACAAACCTAGATGGTCTAGCCTACTACACACTCAAGCTATATGGTATAGCCTACTGCTCCTAGTCTATAAGCCTGTACAGCATGTCACTGTAAAAAACAACACGAGATTAAATCAAACAGAAGAGAAAATGATGCAATCAAGAGAGGCAGTAAACACAAGATGTATGATGTTGCTGCTGGTGTAACATGGCATACTGTTTTACAGCAAAATTTTTTTTTCTTATAAGTAGAAAGAGAACACGCTAAAATAATGATAAAACATATAGCACAGTAAATGTTACATAAACCAGTAACATAGTCATTTATTATTATCAAGTATTATGTACAGTACATAATTTTATGTGCTATACTTTTATACAACTGGCAGTGCAGTAGGTTTGTTTACACAAGCATCACCACAAACACGTGAGTAATGCTTTGTGCTATGATGTCACAACGGCTATGATGTCACTAGGCAATAGAAATTTTTCAGCTCCATTATGATCTTATACGACCACTTTCGAACATGTGATCTGTCACTGACCAGAACATCGTTATGCAGAGCATGATTGTAATAAGATTTATCATGACGAATTAACTCACTTGATTATGGAGGCCAAGAAGTCCCATGATCTGCCGTCTGCAAGCTGGAGGCCCAGGAAAGCCGGTACCATATTTTGAAGGTCCGATAGCTGGGAAGCCGATAGTGTAGATTCCAGTACAGGTCAGAAGGCCTGAGAACCAGGAGCACCAAGGGCAGAAAATGAATGTCTCAGCTGAACAGGGAGGCAGGAAGAGAATTCCACCTTCCTCCACTGTTTTGTTCTACTCAGGCCTTCAGTGGATTGGATGAGGCTCCCCCACATTGGGAAGGGCCATCTGTTTCACTCAGTCTACTGGTTCACCGATTCAAATCCTAATCTCTTCCAAAGATCCTCACAGATACACCCAGAAATAATGGTTAACCAGATATCTGGACATCCCATGGCCCAGTCAAGTCGATACATATAATTAACCATCACGGAGGGAAAGAAAGGAAGACATTGAGTTCAAATCAGTTAGTCCCAGACTTCTACATCGCATGGACCGATGAAATGAAAACAAAAACAAAACCCACAGGGAACCCCCATCTAGTGGAGTAGCATGGTTGCCAGTACAGACTTTATACATCAGCTTCTGGCTTCCAGAGAAAGTCTCATTCAATGTGCAGAATTTGGGGGAATTCTTTTCATTCTGAACACTATCCCATGAGGCTCCACCGAGTGAGGAGAAAAGCATGTGATTTCTATGCCACCTATGGCAGCCAGGTGCCAGCACAGTTAGGCCTCAAGCAGTGATGCTTTCCAGCCGTAAGGCAGACTGGGGATCAGGACGGCTCAGCGACAAAGCTGGACTGCTTTGCAAGGCCTTCAGTGGAGGGTGTTAACAATCTATTTTGAGCATTATGACTTTTCCGAATGCTAAAGATAGCCCTATTCAAATATAAGTTAAAATATCAGCTATCATATAGGGATTATCTATTTCTCTTCCCAACTCTGAAATAGCATGGATAATGGACTTGGTGTAATTAAGTGCTGAAATTTCAGACAGCAAACATTGAGGAGTGGAGATAGGCTTATTTAGGGGTGAGAAAATATTCTAAACCATTTACTTTGACAGCATTCCAAGTCCTTTGGGCGAGGCAGCAGAGTAGAGGACACCAGAACACAGTGGTTTGGGTCAAAACCGGCTCCACTACCGAGCATCTGGGTCACTTTGGGCAAGTGACTTCTCCGTGCTAGGTTTCCTCCTCTGCAAAAAGGGATGATAATAATAATACAGCTAATCATACGCTTATTGTAGCAATTCATTTCATATGTATACTTAGAATAGTGTCCGGTATGTTGTAAGCACGATGAAATGCAGGCTGTTATTTAATCAACAATAAAAACTTGTCTCTCTCTTGCCAGCATAGATGAAGTAGTTTTAATGTTGACGTGGACTGTTGGGGCTCTGAGTGGATCCATTTCGTCTGCTTTGTCCCCATCCCCCAGCCGCTAGGAGTGTTGGCTGCTAATGGCTCCCAGGCACCCCCTTCTTTGGAGGACTGCTCTCAGGTAAAGGAGCCTTCTTTCCTAGAAGATTACACACACCAGCTCCCTCCACCCCCAAGGGCAGCTCACAGCTAATGAGCGACACAGGAAAACAGAAGTCTGCCTCCTTGCCTCAAATGAAACAACTGGTGAGGTACAATTCCCACTCCAGATCTCCTCGTGGGGTCGGGCTGAAGCCAAAGCCCAGCTGCCATCATGTCCTTGATCAGCCCCTTCCCCTGCCCTCTCTGAGAGCTCTTCTGTGCTACGTCATCAGGTGTCCACACATCCCTGCCTTAGTCTCTCCTTCTAAGGACCCTAACCTAAGACAAATGTCAATGTGTTACTGGGGAGAACACTGGACTTTAGAGCCAAGATCTCTTTGAATTTCTTGCCAGTGCCGTAGTAATATTATTTTATAAGGATCTTATCACTGTGGCATTTTTCTTTTTAATAGAATTAGGCAGAAATTCATACATTCATTCACTTTAGCCTCGAGTGCTCGATATGTAGCACGTATTGTACTAGACCTAGTGGCCATACATAGATGACTTGTTTTCAACAGGGTAGAAATAGAACCTCGGCATATCCAGTGGATTAGGTCCAAGCTTCACAAGACCCTGAACAATCGTGAAAAGCCACTTTCATTTGAGTACCAGAAATAGTTGTCCTTAGAACAACTGATTTAATTTTTATCTTAGGGACACCGTGAATTATGAAACCAATCATGTCATCTGTGCTTTGCTGAAAACTTCAAAGACAAATATGTGGCATGCTTCTGGTAAGTGTATAGGATCTTGAAGCATGAATTCTAATGACCTCATCTATTATTCCTACTTTTGTCTTCTAGTTTCCTTGATTAACTCGTTTATTTTTATCCTGTTTGAATTTGTGTAAGTTGCCTAAAATTCTTTTTCTTTTCTTTTTTTTTTTTTAACGATTTGAGTTTTGGATATAAAGAAGTGAAACTTAAAGCTGCAGACTGTAAGTTTTTTCTCATGATGCTAATAATCCTCTAAACTGCTCAAACTCACTTCTAGGACACAGGGCGCTGGCCACTTACGAAGACAGACTGTATAACAGCATTCCGTGACTCGACCTTCAGTGAATCAGGTGTGGTGGAGATGTGAATTGTCTTATAATGGACTGCAATCAGTTTGAGAATGTTTCTAATTCAAGTTCTACACTTTAGTTCAGGTCCTTATTGCTTTGCATGACATTCTGGAGATCAATGCTTGGTCTCTATTGCAAAGCACCGGCAAAAACCACAGTTTCTCCCTCTCAAACATTCCCCGAAGATGGTTAAAAACGGTTATGGGACCTAGTAGACTGTTTCAGTCAGGGTCCAATCAGAAGACAGAAAACACACAGTCATTTGAACAGGGAAATTTTAATAGGAAGAATGTGAATGGGATTAAAGTGACAAGAGTTTGACTAGTAAGTAAAGAGGCAACTGCTACTCACAGATTCCAAGAGGAGAGGACATGCCACACCACTGGGAGCCACACTGAAAAGCACCAGTGTCAGTCATAAGGCAGAGGGAGGGGAGGCAACTATGGGAAAGAGCTTTTATTGTGGTTTCTGAGGGAAAGGATGTGTGAGGCAGGCCTGGCAAACAAGTCTGCGATTAGCTAGTTTGAGCAATTTCAAGAGGCTCTGGGACATAAGTGCTGTCCCTAACTGCCTGGTACCTGGCCCTGGGGTGATTAGAGCAGGGGGACTGTGTGACAGCGCATAAAGGAGGTAATTGGGGATAAGGGTTCTGGATTGGTTTGCGTTTGTAAAGCATCTCACAGGCGAGTTCGTTACTATCTCTAGGAATTGGCTAACCCTGGGACGGGCGCCAGATGTCAAAGCATCAGAATACAGAACTTAAAAGACATATTTCACGTACTTAGCAGCCCAGCCATAGAAGACACTGCCTGCTCAGGAGCCAAGCCCTAGGGAAAGCTTTGCTCTGCAGAAGGTTAGCAAGCGAGGCACACCAGACGTGGAAGAGAAACCCCTTTCTCCTCCAGTACCTCTCCAGCACTCTGCAGACAACGATTAACGTTGTGCTCATTGGTAAGGGAGAAATATTTACAGAGCCCACCACCATTATCACAGAGCAGTTAAAGAAGAGGGGATTCGGAGCTGAGAGGCAGTCAATGGGAAACTGGTACAGAGACTCAAGGACTTGCCGGGTCGGGAGACACACCGTGGTACTCAGACGTCTTCCTGTTTCCAATCCGCATCCCGCTTGACGATTGAATTACCCCTACAAGATCTCGTCAGGCACTGCTCCTACAGGTGAAAGAAAGCAGAGGGAAAGAAAGAGAGCCCTGCATTTTCAGCAAACTGTTGTCCAAAGTCTCAATCAATACAACAACACGGTGTTCCAAAGGAAGCTGACTCCACAGCCAGTGATGAATCATTTCAATGTCATCTATCTAAGGACGCGATTTGACCGACATGCAGTTATTGCCTAAAAAAGTAGTTTCTAAACACTTGGTGCTGGACCAGCTGCACAAAATTACCTGGGATGACTTTTTAAAAAGTTAATAGACTTTATTTTTCTTGGAGCTGTTTTAGGTTTATAGCAAAACTGAGTGGAAAATACAAAGTTCTTATATGCTCCCTCACAGCCCACCCTCTCTCAGTTTCCCTTATTATCGACATCTTGCATCAGCATAAGACACTCGTTGCATCAGATGAGCCAATAGTGACACATTATTAAGTAAAATCCATCCTTTATAGTAGTGTTCGTTCTGTGTGATGTGCATTCTGTGGGTTTTAACAAATGTATAACGGCATGTATCCATCATTATAGTACCGTAGAGGATTTTCACTGCCCTAAAACTCCTCCGTGCTATACCTATTCGTCCCTCCCTCCCCACAACCCCTGGCAACTACTGATCTTTTTACCGTCTCCATAGTTTTACCTTTTCCAGAAAGACATATAATTAGGATCCTACAGTGTGTAGCCATGTCAGATTGGCTCTTTTCACTTGGTAACATGCATTTAAGGTCCCTCCATGTCTTTTCATGGCTTCATAGCTCATTTCTTTTTAGCGCTGAATACTATTCCATTGTCTGAATGGACCACAGGTTATTTATCCATTCGCCTACTGAAGGACATCTTACTTGCTTCCAAGTTGTAGACAGTATGAATAAAGCTGCTATAAACATCCATGTGTCGATTCTAGTGTGGATGTACATTTTTAACTCCTTTGGGAAAATACCAAAGAGCACTTTTGCTGGGTGTTATGATGAGTATGTTTAGTTTTGGGGACTGCCAAACTGTCTTCCTAAGTGGCTATACCGTCTTGCATTTCCACCAGCAATGAATAAGAGTTCCTGTTGCTCCAACCCTTGCTAGTGTTTGGTGTTGTCAGTGTTCTGGATTTTAGCCATTCTAATAGGTATGTAGTGCTGTCTCGTTTTAATTTGCTATTTCCTAATGATATATGATATTAAACATCTTTTCACATGCTTAATTGCCATCCGAATATCTTCCTTGGTGTTCTGTTCACATCTTTTGCCCACTTTTTAATTGGCGTTTTTTTTTTCTTATTGTTGAATTTTGAGTTCTTTGTATATTTTGAACAACAGTCCTTCATCGGATGTGTTTTCCAAAGATTGTCTCCCAGTCTCTGCCTTATCTTTTCCTTCTCTTAACAGTGTTTCACAGTTTTAAATTTTCATGTGGTCTATCTCGTTCATTTCTTTCTTTCATGGGTTATGCTTTTGGTGTTGTATCTAAAACCTCATTGCTAAACCCAAGGCCTTCTCAATTTTATTTCTTTAAAGATAACATGCATGATAATTTTACAACCTGCATCCCGCGGTGTGCCGGTAAAGTTTTAATTATTACCTCTCTGAAGAAAAAAAAAAAAAAGCCCTGGTCTATAGCATTTGCCGGTTTTTGCAGTGTATAAAGTCCCACCCCGGCCAATTTCAAACTACCATCTTGATATCACTGAACACGGAGTTGGAGAGAGATGCTCACCACTGGCTCTTTTGAGCCCGTATGAGTCAAGTCAGCGTACCCCTGCTTGTATCTGATAATCTGAATAATCTGAAGTCTTAAGTCCTCTCCTGATGTCTGTTGTTTCAATTGGCTTTCGCTGAAGGCTTTCTGTCTTTACTGTTTCTTACTGTGAGCAGTTCATTGTCTTTGGAAAATTCTTCATGAGAAATCTTAGAGGCCTAGAATAAAGGTTTGTTCCTCTAGAGAGCGTTTGCATTTGTTTCTACCAACCACCTGGGGGCGCTACAGGACTGCTGCCTGAGGGGTTTTGAATTGCCGAGGTGATGTGAATTTGAACTATACACCAGAGAGCCAGCTGTTAATCACCACTTCTCAGGAGTGTTTTCATCTTCTTCTCCCTCCTCTGCTCACAGCCAATTCAAAATGCCTTACAGTCCCAGAGGGGTATGTGTAAGAAAATTGAGTTAATCAGGCATGCACTCCCTCAAATTCTCTAGCCCCATTGCATTAAGCTTCCTGTTGCTGCTGTAACACATCACCACAAACTTAGTGGCTTAAACGACATCAAGTTATTTTCTTACATTCTGTAGGTCAGGAGTCTGACACAGTTCTCACTGGGCTGATATCAAGGATGTCAGTACGGCTGTGTTCCTTCTGGAGGCTTTGGGGGAGAATCCATTTCCTTGCCTTTTCTAGCTTCTGGAGGCTGCCACATTCCTAGGCCCATGGCCCCTTCTTCCATCTTTAAAGCCAGCAAGGCGAGTCCTTGTCACATGGCATTGCTCTGCCACTGATTCTTCTTCTGCTCCCGTCTTCTGCTTTTAAGGACCCTTGCGATCCCATTATCAATCCAGGATGATCTCCCCATATCAGTGTCACCCGATTAGCACCCTTACTTCTGTCTGCAAGCTTAATTGCCCTTTGCTATGTAACCTCACATATTCCCAGGTTCTGGAGACTAGGATGTAGACATCTTTGGGGAGCCATTATTTTGCTACCACATCCCTCCATAATACGTTTCATCTGCATCCACCCTTCTCTTCTCTATTGCTGAAGAGGAAAGTTCACGTCCAATCCCCTCCCCGCCTGTATCCCTGGGCTCATGCCCACTCTGGGGCCTTGTTCTGTCAGGCAATAGCCTCCTCCTCTATCATGAATCGCTCACTTACCACTGGCTCCCTCCTCTCCATATATGATCACGCTTAAGTCTCTCCGAAAAGCCCATTCTCCTGGTCTTCTCTCCCAATAGCTATTATCTAATCTCCCTCCTTTCTTTATAGTCGATCCTTTAGAAAAAGCAGTGCACATTTGTTTACCTTTCATTCATTCAGTCATTCATGCATTCAAATAAATATCTACTGTGTACCTACCATGTTCCGGGCACCCTGTTGGGCACTACGGCCAAGAACAAGACTGAAATGGTCCCTGCCCTCACACAGCTTATAGAGTAATAAGGAAGAAAAACATCCAACACACAATCTCAACAAAGTACAGCAAGTGGAATGATAGAGGACAGATAGAGTACCAGGGGATCTTAGGACAGTGGGACCAAAGACAATATGGAGAGGAGGGGCGTTGGGGAAAACTTCCATAATTGAGCGACATTTACATTTAAGCTGACAGAGCTCTACGGATATTTATTGACTGAATGGCAGCAGGAGGCGGGGCTATGCCTCTTCAGTTTCTTTTTCCTCTCTTCATTGTGACGTGGCATCCTGCCCTATGATCTGGAACACGAGCCATAGCACTTCCTTGCTGCTTAGTGGTGCTAGAGCAGGCTTGGGGCCGAAATCAGAGTTTCTCAAACTGGGCTTGTGTTTCCCGTAGCTGCTTGAGCTACAATTTAGGCCAGTGACTTTTAACTCACTGTTATTTGGCTTCTGCGTCAATGAAATAACTCTCACATGTGTTCCCCAGGGACTCCCTACTGTCCAAATTGATTGGACACTTTTTCATCCTGAATTTACCAGCTCTCTCAGGCTAGGCGCTTGCTCTTCGAAATGATCTTTTCTGTTACCTCTCGTAATACAACCGTTTGCATCTATATTTCTCAGGCCTTCCTTCTCCATCTCATTCCAGGTCTCCTCTCCCTCAATCTGCCCCTTAAAATCTGGAGTTAGGCCTCGTCACTTTTCTTCACTCACTTGCACGGGCAACGCCATCCGCTCCACGGTTTGCGTTTCTATCCTTGACTTTTTTGTGTGAGCTTCAGGCCGTAGCACATCTTGGATGCCTGTCCTCTTTACATTCAGTGGGTCCCAAACTGGCTTCAGCACCCACCCCCACTTGTTCTTCCACCGATATGCCCTGCTTCTAGAAATGCTACCACTTGCCACCCACTTGCCCTAACCAAAATCAGTCACGAAGTCCTACTGATTATTTTTCAATCTGCATCTCTACTCATCTGTACTCCAGGCTCTCTCATATCTGCTCAGTACAAGAACCTCGAACTGGCCTTTCCCCAGTCCCGTCACCTTGCAATCTACCCTCCAAATGGCTGCCAGAGCGATTCACATTTTATCATGTCCCTCCCATGCCCCAAACCCTTCATCGGCTCCTGGAGCATAGGGAAGATAATCTAAGTTTTTTAACGTGGCCCCTAAGGAGCTCCGTGACTGGCTTCTGCCTATCTCTTGGTCATCTTCCAACCTCCAGAACTATAAGATACTAAATGTGTTATAATAAATCACCGCTGTTTGTGGCGATTTCTTACAGCAGAAACAAAAAACTAAAACATGAGGCAAATGCCATCTTGTGCCATAAACACTATTATGTGCACAAGTGATTAAAATGCATTTCTGAGAAAGGCTGTGTTTAAGGTGTAAGGAAACTTCGAGAACATACAGTCCATACCCTTGCTGAACAGATGGACACAGGCCTCCTCCCAGGCCTCACATCTTCCATCCTAGTAGTTCAGAGTCCAGAGAGAAATCCACGTCTCCACGTGTCCCAACTAGGGTTATTTCGAATACAGGTTTGTGATTTAAAGCTCTCGAAATGATCAACTTTCTTTTGTAATTTATGTGCGATGCACTATGAAATGCAGTCGATTTGAGAAGCACATGAGTATTAACCACTGTATACGAATAAGCCACATTCTCCAAAGCTACTAGAAAAATGAACTGTTAGGCCTTAATGGTCATGTCTAAGCCTTTAGCTACCCTCTGTGGTTTAAATACATTATTGCCTTTGCTTTTAAAGGACATATTCTTGCATATAAGGAATAATCTATACCTAAATCTGAGCCTCATAAGGAAATGATTTTTTTACTGACTTTTCATCTTCCAAATATGTTTTAAAAACTTTACTAATAATTCCTTAACTAAGTTGGAAATCTCTCAATACATGTTGGAGCATTAAACTGTTATTTCAAATACTGGTATGCCAGCATCATGCTTTTTGTGATTCCGTGAACTGGAAAAATTCAAATGCAATCTACAACCACCATGTAAGATTTTTCTGCGAATGTGTTAATCCTCATTCTTATTGGTGGGCCACATGCTGCATACATTTCTTATTTCCTTGGGGTATCCCCTGCTTTTGCTTTCGTGACCGCCAATAGCTACATCCTCCAGTCCTGAGTGTGTAGACTCTAATGAAATTCCCGTATTTTAAGAACTTTCTTTTTACGTGGTCCTGCTTTTGCCTAATGCCCCCAAATGCCACAAGAGCTGCCTGAATGACCTAAACCACAAATCTGCATTCTGTAGAGAGGGCTGCAGGTGATGAGCTACTAGTCATTTTATTTTGAAACTTGTATTATTCCTTCCAAAAAAGCATAAAGATAAGCTTTGTTGCATTATCGAAAATAGATGAGAGTGCTTCGACTGTATTTAGAAAGGCTGTTATATTATCAAAAGCATGTATGATTCCAAATTATTTGAAGGGCTACCCCAGGAAGAGAGATTGTTCTATTTCATTCCAGAAGGAAGAGCTAAGGTATTCAGCGGGAACCTAAGAGAGGCGGCGTTCCGTTTAATCCTTGTGTACATTTGTTTTGCTGCTGTGGGACTTTGAGCATGTTGGTGAAGCCCCGGAGCAACGACCTTCTCTTCAGCTGAAAAACAGGGTCACTAGAGTACCATATAGCCCATGAGGTCACAGTGCGGATCAAACACAGCAATGTCCAAGGTCTCGCAAAGCTTTTCATATACTCACAGTTTTAAAAGATATACTTAATCTTTTAAGAGTCCTATTTGGATTCTAAAATAATGGTTAATTTTAGTTTCTTGCTATAACTATTTAGCATTCTTTGGATGTACACGACAATGTAATTTCCAATTGGCAGTACTATTTGAAGAATTTTTAAAATTCGTACCTAAAGAGACATCGAGTATGCCTTATTTCAACCAATGTCTTAGTCTCCCTTAATTATCAACTGCTGTGTTGTCCATCCAGAGTCTGAAGTCTCGTGTCTCTGCACCCCCAGCACGGTTCGTGAAAGCTGTCCTTACTTTAATAAAGACAGTTGTGACTCTTTTTAAAATCTGCATTGTTAATGTACTTGAGTGTCCATTCTTGCTGGTATTTGGGGAGAGCCCTACGAGGCTGCTAGTAAGAGAAAGAGCCAGTCAAGCTAGGAAAAGAAGAGAAGATGACACCATGCACATTTAAGACACATAAACAGTTACATCCCTGAAAATAGAGTACTATGTTGAGTTAATATATTTATTACAGCAGGTCTTTAGTCATTATTGCCATGAAAAATGTTTCATGAATTTCACAAAATCCTTTAAACTATTAGCATTAGCTTTTTTTTTTTTTTTTTTTTTTTTCTTTTAATACATACTTTAATTTATGAAATATTTACAGCGTTTACAAAAAGCAAAAGAATCTAATAAAATTTCTTATACATACAAAATTTATACATTATACTACTATTTTTGAGATGTCTTATTTGGTAGACCAATTAAACTATTACATAAAATAATTTACAAAGATATATTTAATATCTCTTAATTCATTGAAAACAAAACCATGTTAGCTATAAATAGTCCTTTACAGATCATTGTAAAACACATTAATTATTTTAACTCTAGCCTTAACTTTTACAAATATATTTACTAAATGAATTAGTTCAGGTAGCAAATAGAACTGCATTTGAAATTTCATTTAAATCTAAAGGAAAAAAAAAAACCTGAAAAAGCAAACTGCCAGATACTTCAAGTAAAAATTTGTGGAACCAGTTTTTATGCACGCTTGGGGGGAGGGGCACCCAACACCATTTGAACTGAGATTAATAAACAGAATACTTTCAAGAATACGCTCAATAAATGTACATCTGTGGCTTTTATTTCTAAAAATGATGCTCTAGTAACAGCTCAAACATCCATGATGGTTAACCCTACGCTTTGGCAGATAAGCTGGTTTGACTAGAGCGATGTATGTGAAAACATTCACCTCAGCAGCATAACGCATCTGACATCCTCACACAGTGTTATATAAGGGTTTCCCACAACCTGAAAACAGGTCAGAATCTTAGGCAAGCTCATGGAAAAACTTAGAAAATAGAACTGGCAAAGTTAAAAAAAAAATCAAATCATATTTAACTGGGCCCCATCAGGTTTTTTTTTTAATATAAAAATATGCTTTTCTTGAAAATTAGGGGAAAACACTTCATATTCCAAAATTTCAAAGTAATGAAAAACTCATCTACACAGCTATTTCTCCTTAAATCACCACTTATGATGGTATAAAATTTGGCAATTATTGAGACACCTTGCTTTTGGATAACGCCTCGGAAGCCGAGCTCAATTTGGTTTTGGCAGTTAACACGTCACATCCGGGTTCATTTTAGATCATCTGAAGCAACGCTTACAAGCAACCTGAGGAAAATCCATTTCAGAAACCTTTCTTCCCCTTTACTTTAAAATAATGTTGTTCCAATTAAGCCCACAAATTGCATATTATATACACAGCATTTCTAAAGAGGCAAATTAAATTTAAACTTTATATTTTTTCAAACACTGCTTCTGAAAGCTGTCAGGATTTTTGCAAACCCCGCCTGGGCTCCTTTCTTCTGATTGCCATTTCGACACTGTAGTTTTCTTGTAATATGTATTCTAGAAGGCACATATTCAAGAGTTTAAGATTATGTTAGTTCAAGTTCTACATGGAGGCAAATATTTTAATCTACTTTGTACAGAGGCCCCAAATGCAAGTCAGCCATTTCTTTTATTCAGAGCTCCCTCTCAGAAGTGAGTCTGCACGTGGGGCAGCATTTGGGAAGGGCTGGAAGGTGAAGTCGAGGGATCAGAAAGCTTGGCAGAGTTGGCGAGCTGCAACTCCTCCAGCCGCTTAATGTATTCATCGCGCAGGGCCAAGAGCTCCACGTAACGCTGCTCCACTGGATTCGGCTGCTAGAGAGAAGCACACACCTGAGTTAGCACTTGGCACGGGCCACGTCACAAAGACTCACCGGCACCACACATCCGCTGCAGCTCCTGCTTTCTAAATAAGCCTTCTCACTGAGCTTTACCATTCATAAGTACTCTCCTCTAGTACTGCATATTTAAAAATACAGAAAGGGACAAAGAATAAGAAAATGCCACCAAGAATGAACTAATGTACACATTTCCTCCCACATGTGTCACCATCTTTTTAAAGTCTCTCAGCCTAGACGCAACTCCTGTCTCCTGTATCGCCTGTCCCCAGGCCCACTACCCTTTTCCTCCCAGAGGCAACACCTCCTCTCAAGTTGGCTGGTAGCCTTCCTTCCTGTGCAGATTTGCGACACTGTTCCCATAGGTGAGCATCCAGAAAGAAAACACACTATTATTTTCTATTTGGGGAAAGTTTACATCAGTGGTGGTGGTGTTCTTTAGTTATCAATTGACGTTCTAACCTGACGTCGTTTCTGAATTCGATTCTTGTTGGGTTGCACTAAATAAGTAAACCAGTTTATCTATCCATTCCCACACTGATGAACAATCGGTGACTTCCAGCACTCCCCACTGGTACACGCAATGCTCTACTATCCTTGGACATATCTCGTCATGCATATATACAAATGTTTATCGAACGAATCTGCCCAGAGGTTGAACTGCTGGAGAGGACAGTATCATCTCTTCAACTTCACTAGGTGGTGCCCCATTGCTCTCTGAGGTGGTGATGCGACCTCATGTGCCTGCTAGTGGGTCTCGCAGTTCCTATTGCTCCATATCCTCACCAGAACTTGAGAATAAAAGAGGATTTTTTTTTTTTGGCCAATGTGAGGACAGTTACATGGTAGTTTCTGACTGCATAGCTCCGCTCTAGCACGTCTTTTCATGTGCTATTGCCCATAATAATGCACGGCTGACCGTAGCAGCTCGGCCGCCCGCTGGCGTCGGTGTGAATCTTGGGTCTGCCTCCTACCAGCTGTGAGACTTAACCTTCTGGGCGCCTTCGCTTCCCTGTCTGTCAAATGGTACTAAAAATGGCACGGACCTTGCAAGTCGTGAGAGCGAAGCCAGTCAATACAGTCTGTTTTGCTACAATGCCGATTGCTGTGATTGATAGTGCATTGAAGGCAGAATAAAAGGAGAAGTCAGGCTGGAACAGAATGTGATTCTCCCCAGCATGTCGATTTTTAAGACTTTGGTCCCGAGACAGAAATTACACATTAATGTGCACAAATCTTAAGACTTTAAGAAAAAAGCCAAAAGTTTACAGAAGTGTCTTCCTTTAGCGCTAGTGCCTTCCAGAACTGTCCTGCTTTCCAATGTGTTAAGCTATCTGCCGAAGCTGTGAGCACCGAAAAGAAAGCTGTGAAGTCGATGCACTCATGAAGTGGGCTACATCCTAGATCAGACTGTCAACACTGAGGAGAACAGTCTGGATCTCAGAGGAGGGAGCATGAGGCCTGGGGTTTAAGACTGAGTATTAGTTTCCCGTAGCTGCTGTAACGAATTAACACACACTTGATGGCTTAAAATAGAAACTTATTCTTCTCACACTTCTGCCGGAAATCGGGCTGTCAGCAGGGCTATGCTCCCCCTGGACGCTCTAGGGGACAATCCCTCCTCGCCTCTTGCAGCTTCTGGTGACTCTAGGCTTCCTTGGCTTCTGGCGGCATCACTCCAATTACTTCTGTTTTCATATAGCCTTCTCCCCTACATGTGCCTGTGTCTCAAATCCTCCTCTGTTCTCTCTTCTAGGGACACCTGTCATTGGATTTAGGGCCACTCTAAATCCAGGAAGATCTCATCTTGACATCCTTAATTACATCTGTAAAGACCCTTTGGTGAAATAAGGTCACACTCACAGGGGCCAAGTGGGCATGTCTTTTGGGGGCCACTTCAGGTTGCCAAGGAGTGATCAATGGAGGCCAAGTGCAAATGCAGCAGACACGTAACTGGGCCCGCATTTCTACTGGGGTTGTTGCTTTCATTAAAGCTCTGGTCACAAAGGTCCACAGGACTGGAGAGGTCTCCTAATCCTATTCTTCCTGTAAGCCCTGTTCTCTTTATTGTGACTTTGCAGAATGTGAGGTTTCTTGGAACTGCATATATGGCATTCGAACAGGAATGTTTGGTACATCGCCTGATGCCCAGTAAGGTCTGTGCACTGCCTTTTATATCTTCCGCCCATTTTTGCCTTTATGCATTCCACTGAGGTCCAGACACTGTTCTAGGCGCTCAGGATCCATCAGTGAACAAAGGGGACCCAAATCTCCGTTTTCATGGCATTTGCCTTCCAGCAGGGGGAGACAGACGAACAATGAATGCAGCAATCCTGAGTTACATAGAAGGTTGAAAGGTGATGACTATTATGGGAAAGAAGTGGAGCGGGGTAAGAGGGATGGGGATGGGTGGGATGCTGGTTACCCTCCAATCAGTGTAGTCTGGGGAGCTGCACTGAGGAGGTGAGTCCTGGACGAAGGGTTGAAGGAGGGAGGGAAGGAGCCATGTGGATATTTGAGCCTCTGAGGACCAGCACGGAGCCCGGTGTGGCTGAAGCAAAGTGTGTGAGAAAGAGCTGTTGGTGAGGCCGGGCAGTCAAAGAGGTAAGGAATGGGTTGGGGGGTCGCATAAGGCGTCAGAGGCCACCGGAAAGAGTTGGGCTCTGGCTCGGGGTGAGGTGACTGCTCTGAGTTAGAACAGCGGTGGGATCTGGTGTATGTTTTACAAGGACCACTCTGGGTGCTGTGTTGAGAACAGACAAGAAAAAAGAAAGGGTAGAAATCAGGGAGTCCAGCAACACATGGCCGAGGGCAGGTGGCCTGGCCCAGGGTAGTGGCAGGGACTGGTGAGAAGTGTTTGGAGGCTGTACAGGTTTTAAGCCGGAGCCCAACATGCTCCCCTGGCAGACTGGATGTGGGGAGTGAGAGAGAAAGGGGGTCAAGGATGACTCTAAGGTCGCTTGGCCAGAGAGGCGAGGATGGAGTTGCCGAGAAATGAAAGATGAAAGGAGGAGCAGGTCTGGACGTGTTAAGTGTGATTCACCATGGCAGTGCCATTTACCATCCAGTCCATCTCCCTATGCGTTACGATGCTACATTCTTAGCCTACCAAGTCTCCGCAGCTACAGGGTTCGTTTCTGAGCGTTATTCCGTTGCAAATAAATCTTGACATATACGGGGCAAGCTGTTCCTCGATATTCTCCTCCAAAACTATCTTGACTATTTTTAAAACCTCCCTGTTGGCATGTGACTATTAGAATCGGTTTGTCATTGTAGCAGCAAGTACAATTAAATTGGAAAAAGCAATCAGAAGTGAAACAATCACTTTTGCTGATGACAAGGGTTGTCTGATTAGAAAACTTGAGAGAGCAGAGAGAAAAACTATTAGAAATAAAAAGATAATTCGGTTTGGTAATAGGTACGAAATATATAGAAGTCATTGACCTACAAACAAACAGACCCCATTTAGAGGCTATAATAGAAGAAAAGAGTCTACTTTCGATAGCATACGAAAAGACAAAATAACAAGAAATGAAATTTAAAGTCAAGTGACTTTAACTACTACATCTCGACTTTTCACTTGAGAGATTAATTATGAAGTAGAGAGTATGCCAGCTCAGCACAGAACAGAAGAGAGGCAATCAGCTAGGTATGGAAGTAGTTTAGGTTTTGTATGATTTTCATATTCATAATCCCTTGAACTTTTCTATCATAAATGATTCGAATAGCACACAGGTCAGCCTGTTAATATCTGTTTGCCCTTGTTCTCATCTTTTAGTTGCCACCGTACAAAATGTGAACTTGCCCGGTGCTACCCTGGTTGACAGCTACACGGATGCAGTGATTGCCCAAGTATGCCATGAGGCTTACCAGCAGCTGAAGGTCCCACTCAGGTTTCTAATGTGACTAATTTATACTTCTGCTTTTGGCATGAGCAATTTCCTCACATTAAATAAAAGTACCAAATTTGCTTATCGCTAGCTTGTCAAATGCAAGCATTGGTTTTTCCATGAACTCTGCTGAGCTTTTGTCATAGCAAGGGTCGGTGGCTTTTGCTTTAAAGAGCACACTAACTCTGCCTTCTTCTAGGTGAGCAGCTCGTTATAGGGAGGGGCTGTATATGCTTTTGGGTGCCAGTAGTGTTATGAAGGCTCTAGAAGCCCAGGAAAAGTTTGTATACCAACGGGGCCATACGACTGAAAAAGACTTTAACTTTTAAGGGGCAAAGTACATTCTTTTAGGTTTACATGACATAATGTAAAAAGTCCTACGTGATAGAATTTTAATCTAATTCTGTATGAAATAATGTTCTACATAATAGATCTTTAAAAAATCTGATGCACTCAATTCACACCTCTATTATCGCATTTTTCCCCAAGCATTGTAATCATTGGCTTATGCTCCTGGGCGCCCCCGCCGGCCTGGAGGCTCCTTGTATGGTGGCAGAGACCACCTCTTCTCAATCTCCATGTCCCCCCAGTGCTGACACATGGCAACACTCAGGATTCGGGGGATGAAAATACAAAGTCCCGAGGGACATAAAAATATGGATAGGACACTCCACGTTCAGACAATCTGTATCACCTGCAACCGAGATTATTCCGCCTAGCAAAGCTATCATTTAGAATCGAAGGATAGATAAAGAGCTTCCCAGACAAGAAAAAGCTAAAGGAGTTCATCGCCACCAAACCAAACCAGTATTACAGGAAATGTTGGAGGGACTTCTTTAAGAAGAGGAAAAAAAATGTATCAAAAACATGAATAATAAAATGGCAATAACTACATATGTATCAACAATTACTTCACATGAAAAAGAAGTAAATGCTCCAATCAAAAGACAGGGTGGCTAACTGTATAAGAAAACAAGACCCTTACATATGCTGCCTATGAGAGACTCACTTCGGATCGAAAGACACACAGACTGAAAGTAAAGGGATGGAAAAACATTTTTCATGAAAAGAGAAAAAAAAAGTTGGGGTAGGAATACTTACAGCAGACAAAATAGACTTTAAAACAAAGGCTATAACAAGAGACAAAGAAGGACCCAGTTATCCCACTTCTGGGTATTTATCTGAAGAAACCAAAAACACTACTTCAAAGGGACATGAGAATCCCTATGTTCATGTTGCAGTATTGTTTACAATAGTCAAGATATGGAGGCAACCTGGGTGTCCATCAGTGGATAAATGGATAAAGAAGAGGTGGTACATATATACAATGGAATGTTACTCAGCCATTGAAAAAGAATGAAATCTTGCTATTTGCGACAATATGGATAGACCTAGAGGGTATTGTGTTGAATGGAATAAGCCAGACAGAGAAAGACAAGTGCCAGATGATTTCACTTACATGTGGAATCTAAGGAACAAAATAAACAAACAAACCCAACAGAAACAGACTCACAGATACAGAGAACATTTTGAGGGGTTTGAACATTTGCCAGGTGGAAAGGGGGTTG
>NW_024343579.1:318415-319928 GCF_902729225.1 Pteropus medius
GTTGGGGGGGTGAAAAAGGAGAAGGGATTAAGAAGTACAAATTGGTAGTTACAAAACAGTCATGGCGATGTAAAGTACAACATAATGATTATAGGCAATAATATTGTCATAACTATGTACAGTGTCTGATGGATACTAGACTTATCAGGGTGATCACTTTGTGAGTTATATAAATGTCTAATCACTATGTTGTACACCTGAAACTAATAACATATGCCAACTATAATTTAAAAAGTTTTTAAATTATTTTAAAAAAGAAAATCTATATCGAATGGTTATTTTCTTTTTTGAATAAATTTCACAGATCATAATATAGATCCATTACTGTCTCAAAATACAAACCTCTACGAAAGAATGCTCACTTATACCTGGCCCAGTTCCATTCTGCTAGGCTCTATGAGAATAAAGGGATAGATACATTACAGCAAGTTCTTCTAATGGTGTCCCCTTCAACATGGCTTGTCACACAATGATTATTATTATTACCCTTATACATTCAGAAATTAATGCTCTAAATTATTTGAATTTCAAGAATTTCTCCAAGTACAAATGGGTGAGGTGAGATTATAGAATCACAGAAATTACTAAAACTTCCTAAGTACTAGTGGTTTAAAAATAAAGCCACGATAAATACAGAAAAGGCTTAATGTATACGACAAACAGTGCTCATCTAGATAATATTGTTTTTAATTAGAAAAGGGACATGTCCTCTGTAAGAACAGTTAGAACACTGGAAAAATTCCCATTTCCTCTTTACTTGATATTCCACTCACTAGAACCACTGCTAAATAAATGCCCTCAACATGCTTCTCAAATCCCAAACTAAACAAGTGAATGTTCTCCAGTGCTGGAATCTGTCACTTTCCAAAAGATCACACACTTCAACCATTACTAAATTGCAAGAGCCTTTCATGAACGCAGCAGAGACCTTGAAACGAGAGTGCCAGCTTGAACCGGGCATCTCCCCAATGAGGAGAGCGAGCACAGACTGGCGTGCGGCCAGCTGCCTGAGTGGAATAAACAATCCAAGAGACAGACTGCAGCACCAGGGGCTCCTGCTGTTGCCCAACGATTTCTAGCAGGATTAAAGCTGGCACTTACGCAAGACTGGCCTGTGAGAACAGGTAGTCGACCATCCAAATCACACGGAAATGTGCAAACCTTTACAGTGAGCAGTCACGAATACTGAATAGCACTTAGAACAAATCACTAAATGGAGGTACGTTCCGAGCCTTTACAAAGAGGTTGCATTTTCCTTCTGACTTTGGATGGGGGTGGAGGGGGGACTGGAAAGCCTCGGTGTGTCTTTTAATGCGATGTGGTATCTTTTGCTTCAAAAATCATTGTTTCCGTTTTTGAATGAGAAATGGCCAATTGAATGTACTGTCCACTGACAGAGCGATTATCTTTATTTTAGAGGTAAAGACCCTCGGGAAAAAGCACTCTGATGTTAGTTGACCTAGTACATACTCCTGAACCAGACAGCAGAAAATGTTGGTTTTTTTTTTTTTCC
>NW_024343579.1:322951-337795 GCF_902729225.1 Pteropus medius
TTTTTTTTTTTTCCAATTGAGGTAGTAAATTTAAAATTCATCATTTTAAAGTCTACAATTCAGTGGTTTTCAGTACATTCATAATGTTGTGCAATCACCATCTCTATTGAGTTCTAAGGTATTTTTGTCATCACAAATGGTAACCCTGTGCCCATTAAGCAGTCACTGCCCGCTTCTCCCCTCCCTCCAGCCCCGGTCAACCACTGCTCTGCTTTCTGTCTCCATGGTCTTGTTAGTCCGGACTTTTCATATAAACAGAATCATATAATCCACTGTCTTTTGTGTCTGGCTCCTTTAACAAGGTAATGTCATCAAGGTGCATCCATGTTGTAGCGTGTCAGAACTTCGTTCCCTTTTAGGGCTTAATAACATTCCATTGTGTGACTATACCACACTATGTTTGTCTGTTCATCAACTGATGGACACTGGGGTTGTTGCCACCTTATAGCTAATTGTTAGTAGTGCTGCTATGAACATCTATGTAGAAGTTTTTGTTTCAACTCCTATTTTCATTTCTCTTGGGTATATACCTAGGAGTGGAATCGGTAGGTCAGATGCTAGTTCTATATTTCACTTTCTGAGCGACCACCAGACTGTTTTCCACAGTGGCTATCCCACCTCACACCCCCGCCAGCAGTGAATGGGGGCTCCATTTTCTCCCCATCCTCGCCAACAGAGAAAATTCTTTCAAGCTCCTACCTGGAAAATAAGGACCTGGGGCTAGAATGCAGGCAGTCAATAGAGGAAGTGAGCAGGGGTTCTCACAAGCCAGCTGGTCTTTCACCTCACCCCCTGATGACTCTGAGGTCCCCAGGCCAGAGATCCCCTCTGACTCTCTCTCACAAAGAAATCTCTGTCACAGTCTTCAGGTCCAGAGAGGGGTGGAGGGGATCTGGGGAAGCTAACTGCTTATTCTAAACGGACCTTCAGGTTATCTTATCCTTCTTCCTCCATCCTACACACCTGGTACACACTCGCCCCAGAAACTCTGAGTAAAGTGGGCTGGTTTTTGGCTTCTCTGCTGTTGGGTTGAGATTTGGTGTTCTCAAACTGAGTTCCTTACCACTTATCCACTAGCTTTCCAGCTTCCAAAAGTTAGCTGCTGTGTCTCCTTTCTCATTTTCTCTGCTCTTGTGGGTTTATGCTTTTTGAAAAAGTCCCTTTACTGATATTTCTACGGCGTTTGGGGAGGGACACCTTGCATAACTAGTCACTCCTACTCCCTGGGGGCCAAGTCGGTGTCTCAGCCCTGCAGTAAATACCAGACACTCCACAAACCCTGGTTGAAGCGAGAACACACAAGCCTGGGGTAAAAAAAATGAGAAACTGCATTTGCTACCAACTACGCTATCACATTTTTTGTATTTCATGGCAGACTAGACACATTTAACTAAAAAGATTAGCATTTTCACTCACCTGTTTTTCTCGAGCAGACTCACAGTTGTATAAGAAAGTACCAAACCGGCAACTATACAGATGATCCAAAATTGTAATCAAAAATCGTTCATTGAATTCAAAAGCTGTAGGAAACTAGACAAAAACAAGCAAACAAAGCATGAAACCTCGGCTGATCTTTCATAGAACTGAAAAGAGGTGCATAAACTTTGCCATGTTTTGCCTTGAAGGAAGGACAGCAGAGGCTGGAATTTGCACACACCCCATAGCTCATTTGTTGGTGCTCTGCATGGATCTGAGGAGTTTAAATAAGGATCGAGTAAAGGAATAAAGAGAAAAACAAACCAGTTTTCTGGGTTCTCCTGAGTGTATGGCGCATACAGGATAGTTTAATTATTTAAGGTATTGTAAGTTAGCAGCTAGGCCTATATACAAACGCCAGAGTAGGATGGATGGAAAAGACAACTTGGTATTGTCAATTCCATCGCTCCCCCATTTGTAGTTAATACAGTTAAATATCGAATTTTTAAAACTTTATTACGGAAAATCCCAGACATACAAATAGTAGTGATAATACAAAAGGGAACCCCATGTACCCACCACTCAATTCAATAAGAAAGAACCAATGAGCTACATGTGGCCAAACTTACCTCCACCCTATATTATATCAAAATAATTAAATGTTAAGTCGAATGTACTGTTATCCTATATATCCCTTACCTGTTTTGACATTTGCCACACACAATCAATAAACTGGAGAAAAATAGGAGATCGGTCAGCATCAGCGTGGTTTTTATCACCATGACCTATTCTCTGAAATAAATTTATGAAGATGATTTGTTTTAATTTATAGGTACAAAAACGAGAAAGCATATAACCCACAAAATGTGACAATACAACTCAGCGACCTGCTTTCCAAATGCCAAGTCTCTCAGAGAGTATACAGTGTATTTTTCCTTAGCGATACCGAAAATAATATAAGGTTTTGAAACAATCAATATTAAGTATATAAACTTCTATGAAATACCAATACAAACAGGCAAAGCATCATCATATGTGAGTGTGACAACTATTTCATCTGATTGGAATTTTGGCCGAGTCCTGGGCAGCTGCAGGTACACTGGACCGGATTATCCTGTCGAGTGTGTTACCAGTTGCTAAGGGACTGGTCCTAAAGTTTCAAGACTTGAAGCCATACACAAAGGAGTGGTTATTATAATTAAAAGTAAGTTCTTTCTCTCTTAAAAACAAGACAAAAACCTCACCATTTATTCATTTACTAAACAATGATTCTTTTTACTCGAAAATGTTATTTGCAGCACACAGCAGTGTTTCTGAATATTATCTGGGGAGCTTGTGAAAAATGCTTATTTAAAGGGTGTCTGGAAAGAAGACCTGGAAATAGGAGTTTTAATATGTTCTCTCAGTTTCAAAAATGTATATCAGAGAATAATAATGACAAAAGCCTTAACTAAAAGTCTAGCATTTTTATAAAATATATTTGGCTCTAATAGCTAAAATATTAGTTGAAAAAGAACTGCCAGCCTATCTTCCTTCTTTTCTGCAGTTTCAACTTCGACATGTCTATTCAGACTCTTTGTATTACTTTCAAGCGAAATTGTAAATAGTGCAGATGGATAAACATGTCTCCTAAGGAGACTTTCACTAGCCCAAAGCATCACGCATTTTCACATCTGTACAGTGTTTTTTATCACATTCCTTGGATTTTCTTTTTAAAAGTGAAGATATTATTTAACAAGTAGTTTTTAAAACGTAAAAGGCAGTGATCTGACACTTTAATAATTAGCTTTATTGTTTACTTACAGATGCAAATTTATGTCCAAAACTTATCCATTCTTTCTGTACCAATATTTCGAACCCTTCGATGCTCCGATAGAAGCTGTCCAACATCAGCATGGCCAAGGACGTCAGCTGGGCGGTCCTGTCCCATCCGTCACTGCAGTGCACGAGCACCGAGCTCTTCCCTGAAGACACTTTGTCCGCTACTTGAATGGCTCCCGTCAAAACAAGCTGGCAAAGTAACATATGCGAGTCAGTAAGTAGCTAGTTGCAAGGTACTGCTTCGATTTGAAATTATAGTTTTTAATCCTAGAAAGAGTCTCGTTTTAAAATACTATTAATGTCTAGAACAGAAAGATTTCTGAAAATGGAACACCAGGAGCTGCAGGATCTGTTGTTCTTCCTCTACAGAAATTGCATTCGAATGCGACTTGGTATGAAAAACAAAACCAAACACAAAAATCCAAATTGCATCTCAAACTCCTATTCACGTGATTGTCCTAGACTGCTGGGGCTGCCATAACAAAGTTCTACAGACTCGGGGCTTAAACGACAGACTTTTACTGTCTCCCAGCTCTGGAGGACAGAAGTCCAAGATCAAGCTGTTGGCAGGGCCATGCTCCTTCTGAAGGCTGTAGGCAAGAAACTGTCCCAGCCAGTCCCCTAGCTTCTGCTAGTTCCTTGGCTTGCAGCAGCATAATTCCAGTCTTCGGATGGCGTTCTCCCTGTGCATGTGTCTCTGTGTCCAAATTTCTCCTTTTTATAAGGGTACCAGTCTTTTTTTTGTTTAGGCGAGGCAACCCCTTGGTTGACTTCACAGATTGCAAGGACCTTGTCAGCTTACAATCTCTTATTTTTTATTTTTTATGCCTACAGCACCTGGTATTCTGAGGTGGTCTCCCATCCAAATACTAACCAGGCCCGACCCTGCTTATCCAAGATCAGATGAGATCGGGCTTGTTCAGGGTGGCATGGCCGGAGACTTAAGGGCACGAGTCTTAACAGATTAGGGGCCCATGCCATTCCAGTAGGATCTCATCTTAACTCGTTACATCTGCAATGACTCGAATTCCAAATTAGGTCACATTCTATCAGGACTTCAACATATGAATTTGTTTGGGGAGACAGACTACAACCTACAACAGTGATATTAGAAAAACATGGTCCAGTCTAGACCTCAAAGGTGTGATGCAGTGGAAGTCACCTTTTAGTATATACTTGACCCAGTTTCCTCTATTTTAACATCTTATAATAATATGGTATTTTTGTCACAACTAATAAACCAATATTGATACATTATTAAATTAGTAAAACTTACTAACCTATTTTTAATAAAGTCCATACTTTATTTAGATTTTCTCACTTCTTGCCTAATGTCCCTTTTGTAATCCAGGATACTACATTACATTTAGTTGTCATGAGTAATATATTTTTTAATGATGTAGTAATATTTGTAATTGGTGCTTATTCTGAACACATATATTTTTTTCTATTTTTAAATTAATTTCTCTTTCTTTCTTTCTTTATTTTTATGGTGGCATTGGTTAACGAAATCCAATAAGTTTCAGCTGTACAATTCAACAATAAGGCATATATATATATATATTTACACTGTGTTCGCCTTCCATACCTAATTTCTTTCTGTCACCACATATTTGACCCCCTTTATCCTATCTCCCCCCCCCGTCCCTCCTCCCCTCTCCCCTCTGGTAACTACTAGTCTATTGTCCAATGAGTAATATTTTTGCAATTCATTTTTGAGGATGAAAAATTCAGAAAAAAATTAAAGGGAGGCAAAATAAAATTATGAGTCCTACTGAGCTTGAAAATAAAATTTGACTAGAAAACAATCTATCTTAATAATTCACTTATTTAAAGTAGGCTTTTTATTTGTTTACAGAACTAAATGGCGGCTTTTACAAGTGTTAGTCCCCTCAGAAAGCTTCAAGTATTTTGACTTAAAAGAATAGAGGGTTTTGATGCCTTTCAAGATTAAGGACCGAATATAATAAAGACACAAAATATATTATTTAAAATAAGTCAATTTGAGTAGTTTCAATAAAACAATCTCTAGGCCCTTGAGGGTCATACCCAGTGGCGGCTGGATAATGAACTGGCTATTCCTAAATAAACCTGCATGAAAGGCTCAAGTACTTACCACTGACGAGATAGAAAGTGCCATCTCTACAAAGTCTAAAAATATTCTGGAGGTGATGTTGTGTAGTCTTTAATTTAGGTAAACAAATTATAAGGAAATACAAAACTGTCAAATGTAGAACCCTATACTACAAATATTTTGTGTCTCACTGATTTCAATTTTTTAAATTTCGAGATTAAAAAAAGTCCTGTTTCACTAAACAATTTTTTAAAAAAATATATACTTGCCTTGATATGTTCTAACCAATGAGTCGATTCCAAGCTGGACAACCAATGAGATTCTTCCACGTTAGGATAAACAATGTCTTTGACTTTTTTTAAAGATTCCCGCATAACATGAATGTTATGAATGTCTAAGAACAAAAGTTCGGTGTTATGATATGCATCATCACTTTCATATCCTCCTCCTGTTGCCTGAGAAACAAGATACACACACAGTCAGTTGGGTTTTCTATCTCATCTGTAACTTACACAAATATTTGGAAAGTTATTGGTCCTCTAAATCTCAACGTCAAACATTGCAACTCAGATACAATGACTGCTGGAACTTGACTTCCTATCCAACACTAAGCCTCAGCAACACTAGTCTCACTTTGAGCAAGAAAAAGGATGGCAGGCTGGCAATTTCCTGGGGAGGTGTATTTGCGAGAAAGAAATCATTTTCAAAATGTTCTATAATTAGTAGCTGTTCTTCCGGATCTGGAATGGCAAGAGCAGGTTCTGAATGGTCCGCATCCTCCATCAGTTTTGTAACAGCACTTCTCAGGGAGAGGCGCTGGCTTTGTAATAAGCACCCACTAGGGTCAGGACAGGCTAGAGGAAAATGACAGGCTTTGGAGTCAGACAGACCCAGATTGATAGCTCAGCTTCGGCCTCTCTTTGCTGTGTGATCTGGGGAAAGACACTTAACCAATCTGAGCCTCAATGTCCCCTCCTGCAGAATAGAGGATAATACTACCTAAGTCTCACAGGACTCAGAGAAGCCATACTCTACGACAGCTAACACCAGCCACTGTTTAATGAGGCCCTATGATGTCCCAGATACTGAGATTCTTGCTTTACACCATTTCATTTAGCTCTTACAGCAATGCTGCAGGATATGTTTTACCATCCCTATTTTGCATATCAGAAGACATACTAGTTAACTATCCCCAAAGTCACACACATAATCAGTAGACTTTAAGTCATCTGACTTCAACGCCCGAACCTTTTTGAGTGCACCGTGACTGTCCGCTGTGCAAACGCCAAGGGCAGAGCAGTGCGCATGGTGGGCCCTCAAAGAACAAAAGATTTCAAGAGGAGACCAGACAGCCGCCACCTCCCACAGCACCTACAAGGATTAACTGCCAGGGCAGGCATCGGTTCCCCTTGACAGCGTAGTGAACATGCCTATTTTCTATGTAGACAAGAAGAAACGCTACAATTCTGTTTAGGAACCTGGCTGCATTCTCCTTAATGTTTTAAAATGCCACGGAACACGTGGCCCCTGGCTCTTTAAGAAGAAGTTAAATAATTCAGACTTGTGAAGAAAGCAATGTTCCATAAGCTGATATGAAAGGATGCTAATTAACACTGTAAGAACATATGAATGCATGAACTCATCAGAAAAGGTAACTATATCATCAAAGCAACGTTAAATTAACCCCAGAGTACCTGTAGGGAGAGGACGGGGGAATGTGCCTGGAACTTAAGAGCAGACGGGAAGGCACCAGAGAAATGTGTCAGTGCCACATTATGTCCCCATCCTTTTTATTGATAACGATGGAAGGAATATAAACTTATAGCTCAGGATAGAAGGGCCGACACATCCTAGGGTTTTTCCCAGGGTTAGTCACAGAGAAGGTCTCCTGCAGTAGAAATAAGGCTACCACTTGAACATCAAACCTGGAGACCTACGTACAAGCTACAGGCCTTGGTCTCCACCGACTCTAGGTAAGAACATATATTTTATTTAGAAAGAAATATATTTTTAAAGCTTGTTTATAAGTAGAATCAGTAGTAAGGCGACAACAAACAGTCACTTTATTACTTTTAAAAAGTTATTAGCTAATGAATAAATAGTCAAATGGGCCATCTTCTCTTTTGGGTTATCCATGCCTCAACGAATGACACCTGGCAGCTCTGATAGGCGGGCGCCACAGTGACTATCCACCTGGCAGTCACTTTTGCAAACTGCAGGAATAGGGCAAGGGTGGAAAAGTGAGCCCATTTTGCTACATCTGCATGCCTATAATGCAATGACACATGTCACCCTCCCATAGACAGACAACCTGCTTCTTTACACAGGTAGTTTTTATATAGTTACAGTGATTTTCAAAGACATTCTCAATGCTGGAGTTTCTCTCATAAATAACTGAAGATGCTATGTGAAAAAAAAAATAAAAGGGAAAAATTACTCACTGCCAAAATTTCTGACAAAAACAGACGTTAATAAAGTTCCACTTTAATTCATCACAGTGTACTGCCACAAAATTAAAGCAGCTTGATGCTGGATCTTATCCACCTCTGGGTTTTGTTTGTTTGTTTGTTTAATTTAAAAATGGTGTGATGTTGCTTGTTATATCTGGAGCTGTAAATTTCTAAATATCCACAAGGGAGGAACAATTAGATCCAAAAAGAACAGAAGTCAGAAGGGTAAAATCAATTAGTCAAGCGTAGATCGAGTTCTCAAAAGTGCAAATTCTCCATCTCTGGTTAGGTTTGAAGTCCCCTTTTCAGTTTTCTTCTCTTCAACAAAAAAGAACAACTCAGATTGCCTAGTACAACAATATAAAGGTCCAAGGGCCTGTTGCTATGGATATAGATGACTAGGGGAGAGACGCAGCCGAGGGAGGAGGGGAACCTGAGCATGTTTTTTAAAGAATGATTCAGAGATCTTTAAAGCGTAGGTTTTTTTCCCTTAATTCTTGCCTTCCCTTCATTTCTAAGGGAACTAAGAAACACAGGCATATTTCCTGAGTGTTAAAAAGGCATTTAAGGATTCTACTGCTATAACAATGAGCTTAAGAGTTACTATGCTGTATGCATTTTATACATTTTAATATTTTAAAACATTCTTTCCTGCATCTACGGCCAGGCCACCTTGAACAAGCTTGATCCCGTCTGATTTCGGAAGCTAAGTAGGGTTGGACCTGGTTAGTACTTGGATGGGAGACCACCTAGGAAGACCAGGTGCTGTAAAGCATAAAAAAAAAAAAAAAAAAGGAGATTATAAACTGACAAGGTCCTTGCAATCTGTGCAATCTGTGAGGTCAACCAAGGGTTGTCTCACCTAAATAAAATAAAATATTCTTTCTTAATACCTCATCCTAATACCTAATACCTCATCATAATTTCAGGCTGAATTATACATGGAATCACTGCAAACATTACATTTTATACCTATATTCAAGTCTGAATTCTACAGGAAGGATACCAGGAAAAGAAATATTAAAGGTCAAGGATAATCCAAGAAGACGTTCATATTTAGATTTAATTTCCTAAATGTTTTACTCGTAATTCCTCGTTTACTTATTCATTTTACTTCCTGCTTGCTTTACATTTAATTTCAAGATCATGTTCATTTCCTAAACACAAAGCACCTGTAGTAACAAACAGCTGGTCCAAGAGCACCCAAGAGACAGAGAGGCCACCCCCAGGAATCAGTGTACAAGATGCACAAGTGTGTGAGTGGAGCCCCCCCCATGCACGCCGTCTCAACACACGCATGTGCAGACAGACGCCGCAGGCCCCACTTAGGAAGCTGCAGCATCTGTCTGAGCCGCTCAAGGACTTGTTTTGCTTTCAGGTTCTTGCCTTCTGCTCTGAATAATTGAAGAGGCCAGATAAATGACCTCGGGATAAGCAAAGTATTCAAGATGATGAAATTGAAGTCTGCAGCTGATGAGAAACAAGAAATCTAAAAGGTGGAATGTGGATGAGCAACTCAGGGCAGGCCCACCGTGAGCACTTGTGATGGAAGAAGGAAAAGAAAATAGAACGAAGTCGAATGTAAACAGCACAGCACAACCTGGGGCCATATAGCTGGGGCAAACAGCCTCACACCTTGCAGCAGCATCCAAAGGGCTCCTGAAGGCAACACCATATAGTCACTGATATTCACAGTCATGACTTCGGTCACCTTCGGGGACACTCGACATTCTCTGCTTAAGAAGTCCAAGAGGACGATTGAGACAGATTTCTTTAAAAATAATAACGCTGTGTGTGTATGAGTATAAAATTCACACACGTAGATCTCATTTCTTGAATGATCTTATGTAAACGAGAATCCACATGGAGGAGTCTAGTGAAGGGAGTGTTCTGATAAAGCTAAAAATTGAGGATTTTCATAATGATAGCTTCCCACGACTTCTCACAGATGCCTCAACAGTGCAGACATTGAGAGTGACCATCAACGGCCTAAAGAACTCCAAAGAGATACTTACTTTTGCCTAAGACTCTGGCCAAAACCCAAGTTCATTACAGTTCTAGACTTGCCTAATTTACCTAAAGATAATATTTTCATTTGATTTTAATATAATCTTTTAAGCTATGCTTTACTATTAATGCCACTTTCTTCCTCAGTGAACTAGTTTTCTTACTTAAGCTAAGTTTACCAATTAATTTAAGCCTGCATGTTGACATGGCATGGGACGTTTCTATCACATTAACTATACTCACCTTGTTGGCCACTGCATTTACATTGGGTCTTGCATCATAGATTGTGAGTTTAGAAATTTGTTTATTAGTCTCCCTGATGACGTCGAGATATTTCTCGTCGTCTTTATTTCGTTTACCACTCATACCGACGAGAGGCTGACTGCAACGCACAATGACTGTCTTGTTTTCTGGATGAATCCATGACAGCACCTGTAGTTAGTTCAGAAATTTTAAGCTATCAAAAAAAACAAATCTGAAAACAATTAAAACTATTAAAAAAAAATAAAACACTAACAATCATGATGAAGCGAATCTGCTTTTGCCGAAAGGAATATTTATTCACCTATGATATCACTGTGTGCTCAGAAACACACATTTAACAAAGATGGCTATTCAGAGACAGTGAGAATAGAATAACCGATCGCTTTACTAGTCTTTTCTTAATTAGCACCACATCTAATAGAAGTTAAATGCTTACCTAAAAAATCATATATCACTTAAAGGAAACAGAAAGCTTCTGATATTATTTCAGTTCTGTAGCTTGCACTGGATTTACCATCACAGAGAAACAGCTTTAGTAAAAAGTGAGAAGTAAAAGAAATCGCCTCTGATACAACGTGTTTCTATAATACCGACTCACATGTGCAGGTGGTTTCCCTAACAGTCCCAATTATAGAGTCTGAGATGGGGGGAGACAACCCAAGGGACGCAGAAAAGATGTTAGGACAGCCCAAAAAGCTGCCAGAGTCTCCGCAATGGAGCGAGGATACCCAGTCCCCACGAAGCCCTTTGAGCCTTTCCTCACATGCAATCTTCTCTAATTTTATATACACACCTGGCATATTTGATAACTGGTTTGTCAGCTCACAGCACACGAGAAACAAGACCTGTAAAAGGTCGCTAATAATGTAATACATCACCAAAAGCTATGGAACTGTCCCCTTTAAACAGGTGAACTGCTTGACATACATCTCAATAAAGCTGTTTATAAAAAGGGAGCCCTTTCTTCCACCCCTCTTCTCTCTGCTTGGGAGATTTAAGACTGGAATCTCCATGCCCTGTTAAGAAATGCTACTCTTATGAGTTGTTTCACCTCTCTTTCTTTTTCCTTTGGGATCTTGGCTACCTTTATGAAGGATGCTTGCTATATGACTGACCAGGTACAAATAATACTAAGTTTACAATATCAACTACTATAAGTGCTTTTTTAAGTATATGGTACAATATTAGGTTAATTTTCTTATTAAAGTTAATATCTAGAAGCCATAAATAATTAAGGGTGTACACAAATAATTAGCCCCCAAAAGATGTTTATCACAGCACTATTTAGAATAGCAAAAGATTAAAAAGAACCTAGATGTCTCACAATAGAAAACTAATTACATATATTATAGTACATCTGCACACTGGCCTATGAGCAGATATTTAACAGAGTAAAAAGTTATTTCCAAGGTAATGCTAGGTAGAAAGAGCGGATTGAGATGCAAATTATAGAATAATTTCATCTTTTTCTAATAAAAATATGTATGCATCGAAGGAAGTCTCGAAGGACATATATCAATATTGACTGTACTTCTCCCAAGGCATGGACTCCAAAATAAATATGTATTGCTTATATGTTAAAGACTTCCATAACATTAAGACGAATCTGTTTGAGAACAAAGAAATATGCAACCATTAATGCGAATATTAATGTGTGTGGATTATTTCATTATTCAGTGATATTTTATAAGTTTGTTTCTCAGACACGAAGTAAGATTGCTTTCTCATCAATTCTTTTCGTATTTTTCTATGGGCTTTTGAAAAACTAAATATCAAATATTAATGATTTCACATTAAAAGCAAATACATTTTCTGGGTTATAGTCCAAAGTCAGGTGGTCAGAAAGTATATTGGAAAGAGCACATTATCTACTGTTAGATATTATTAAGCGTGGTAATCTATAAAGATATAGGGGTGATGGACAGCTTAGCCTCCATTTTGTTAGGAAAAATAAATGCAAAGTGGTGACCATCACAAAGGAAGAAGGATCAATAAAAGAGCTAAAGAAGTAAAAAGTTAAGCATTCTATTTGCTCAGAATAGTGGGCAGTGCCGGGTCAAAACGGCAACCTGAGCACAGTGGACTGGGCACAGTTGTTTCATTTCCTCTCCTGCCCAAATCCCATGAAATACACGCACACACATCCCTTTGACACCACAGATGTTCAATAAACATGAATGGAATAAAGGAGTGAACAAAATCGATCCACGGTACCCTAGTTCAGTTCTCCTGTGGGCAAGGCACGTATTGGCAAGACAGCTGGCTAGGGCAGAATGGAGTCTGAGGCTATGGCACAGGAAAGTATGTCCAAGTAGAGCACAAGGGAAGTGAATCTGTAACTAGCTTCATTAGCGCTGTGTTCTAACAAAATGAACTAAAGAACATACTTTCAAGTACAATATGTCTCATGAAAATATAAACAGACACTCATAATTAGAGAAGTGAATTTTAAGTTACAATTATGTCGACAGTATAACAAAAGTTTCACACGAATATCCTTTTAAGGACAGAAATATCTAGACTTGGAAGTTAAAGGCAAGGTAACATTAAATCTTAATTTCTTCATGCCTTGTTTTTAAAGCAAAACAAAACGAAGTACTTATTATGACTCGCCCTGAAAATTAACAAAGGGGAAAAAAAGTTCTCTAAACTTTTAGTTAATAAAATTTATGTACACCGAGTAGAGGGCATGACTTGTACATAAATATTTAAGACACAAAGAAAACTTTGTGAAGTAGGTCCAATGATACCATAAGCATACTGTCTGAAATAATCTGTGCTGGACTCCAGGATGCTAACGGTATTAAGGCAGCTTGCAAATAGGACGAGGATAAGCTAATCCTAATAAAGGTAAGTCTATGTGAAAGCCTGCACTTACACAGTCTATGACATGAGACGGTACCTTATGTCCAGCATGACTCAGCTGACGTTCGTGCTACAAAGACGAAAACCACAAAGGCCCTGTCCTACCTCCTTTCCTTCCATCTGGCACTTGGTTTACATGGACCCTCTCATATAAGAATGACTTGTGTTCATTCTCCATCCTTGATTGTGAGCTCTTGGAAGGCAAGTGCTGTCTTTCTCGCTTTCCCATTTGGCCTGGTGCTTTGCGCTCAGAAGGCACTTGATAATTATTTGTTGGATTGAAATCCAAGAGCGTTTCTCTAAACTACTTGACTCCCGTTCTTATGGAATAAAAGGTACTCTTCGAGAATAAAACAAAAAACAAAAAACATAAAACATTAATGGTAGTACTCACTGGAATTCGATTTCGGGATCTGAAAGTTGCAACTCTCTTGAGATCTTCATCTGTGGCACGAAATGGAACCACCAAGAGAGGAGGGTACGTGTCACACAGTTCATAGCACTTATTAATAAAAGTTATTCTCCAGTGGTGATTGGGCAAGCCCTGTGGGGAAAAAGGAAGTCCAAGTCAGTACTGTATGACCTCATCCGTGCATCTGGCCTTGGATCTCCGTTCTTCTTTCTAGCAGAATTTGCACATGCCTTCTGCCCACAGTGCAGTGATGGTCTACCAATTTATAACGAGGGAGTCAAATCAATAATCCAGACGACATAAGAACACAAGACACAACACTGGTGGTTTCCATATAACTCTAAACTAACACTGGTAAATACAGATGCCCTTGAATTTGAGATCTTCCTTTATTTCATGTCAAACTATTCTTTACTACTGGTACAACAAAGAGAAACCCAAGTTTATCCCCCATCCGTGCACCCGCCCACCCTAGAGAAAAGTACATCGTGTGATCTTAACGTGTGTCTAATTGAGGGTAGAAAAGAGATCAGGTAACTCCCTATCCCTACTCAAAACCAGAGTGAATGCTTCAGTCTGCTCCAAGGTAGAAAGAGGCTTAGTGTATGGAGAAAGTCACAGAGGGGAAGTGAAAGAAAACCCCTCTGGGGAGGCTCATTTCGCCACCTCCTAAGAGTTTTTCCAAATTGTTTGGGACTGATGACCGTGCAATAGGTTATGTGAGAAATACAGTCACGTGCAGTCAAAGTAGACTGCTAATGTGACAGGGAGACATGGAAGACACCTCCCACCCTATCATCTACTGCCAAAATTGTATCTAGTGTGGACAACAGCCAGAGGTGGTGGAATATTCTCTCCCCATATTCACAAATACACAAATACACACACGAAAGTGAGCTATGTGGGTGCTTGCTTTGGGGACAGACATTGTACCTTTTCTTTAGTTCTGGCCCTATAGACCACGGACCAAACAGATGAGTCTGATGCTGAGTCCAATTAGAGAGTTTTAAGTCCCATCAGAAAGTTATAAGAAAAAAAGATGGAATATAATGGCAGTCTAGAACAAAGTACCTTCAACCATTCACATACGCATGCAATCTTAAAAACAGGAACTGTTTTGTTTCAAGCTAGAAGCTTTGACCTAAAAATAAGTCTTAATGTTGTCAACAGCACTCTAAAATACAAATATTTTAATACATAATGCTGCAGAGATCTCCAAAACATGTAATATGTTTGAATGGTCCTTCATCTGCCTCGATGACTGACCCAAAACAAAAGTCATTAAAATGACAGATATATAAAGCCTTTGAAAACAGCAGTCTAAAGCTGAGTTCTAGAAACAATAGGACATACTACCTTATACATAGTGCTCTAGAGATAAACTCCCCCCCGCCCCAGATTCCTGAGCATCAAATCTGCTTATGAATGAACACACCACCGATCAAGACTAAAACCAGAAATCAACCCAGGTGCTTAGTAGTGGAGGTGGTGACCAGAAGGTTCTTCTTGAGTCTAGAGTTCCATGATTTTACTTT
>NW_024343579.1:337849-368278 GCF_902729225.1 Pteropus medius
CTCTATTTTCACCCAGTCCCCCAACCCCACTCCTGTCTGGCAACCATCAGTTTGTTCTCTGTATCTATGAGTCTGTTTCTGTTTATTTTCTCTGTTTATTTGTTCTTTACATTCTATATATAAGTGAGATTACATGGTATTTGTCTTTCTCTGACTTATTTCACTTAGCCAAATAATACCCTCTAGGTCTATCCATGCAGTTGCAAGTGCTAATACTTCATTCTCTTTTATGGCTGAGTAATATTCCATTGTGTATATGTACCACCTCTTCTTTATCCAATTGCCTACTGATGGGCACTTAGGTTGCTTCCATATCTTGGCTACTGTAAATAGCACTGCAGTGAACATAGGGGAGCCTATATCCTTTCGAATTAGTGTTTTCAATTTTTTCAAATAAATACCCAGATGTGGAATTGCTGGGTCATAAGGTAGTTCGATTTTTAATTCTGTGAAGAACCTCCAAACTGTTTTCCATAGTGTTATTGCCTTTCACATAACGCAGCTGGGCTTGATTTGATTCTCAAAACTCATTCGATGAAATTTCCCAATTATTTTAAGAGCTTTGCAGAATGACAATTCTGAAAAATTCTATCACAAAACTTCTAGCTGTCCTGTAGAGTGGCTTATACCAGAGGTCAAATTGTGGCTCTTGTTGCATAGGATCTCCTTCACAAACATGCCACGAGAGACCTTTGTCCCTGAACAGCAACGTTATTCCAAGATTCTTACCTTTATTATAGTAAATAAATGTGTATGTAAGTGATGTTTACATAAGAGAGCAGCAGTAATACACATTAATCAAAGTTTTCTTGGAAAAGACATTAGTACAGGAAAATGGCTCTAATTCATTTGAATCTGCACATCGGAATACATATAATTGAAATCTAAAACTGTCAGTAACGGTTAAGCTCTCAAGTATATAAATATATAGCAACATCGACTCCTAAATAGGAAGCTACAGAAATTTGGTTTTTCTAGACTCCAAGTTTTCCTTCATTTCATGAACAACAGATAACTGACATTCTTCGTGTAGGGAAAGGCAATAGAAGCCTTAAATGCAGCTTGAATATGACTATGGAATAACAGAATAAGCTAGATTATATCACTGTCATTAAAAACATAGTTAGCAAAGATGTTATTGAATCTCAAAGAGCATGACCAGTGATTTACTGTCACCATGCGTGTTTCAGATTCACCACATGCCACAGTACCTACTGGCTCACCTGCCTTCTGTATTCTTCAAATGGATTATAAACCATCCATCCATCCACGTTAAACTTTTCTTCATTTAAAAATGCAAATATTGGCTAGAAAAGGAAAAAAAGAATTTAAAGTTCAGTGTGAGGAAACAGTCTACTAATATTACATCCCTTGATTTTTCACCAGATTTGCCTACCATGAAAAATCACGACCAAATCTGAGACTTTTAACAAAGAAATAACTAAAAAATTCAGACTAGACTTATGCCACCTTCTATCTTCACTAATTACTTTTGAGACCTCAATTTTCAATAGGTACAAACATCTCTTCTCATTAGTTTTTTTTTTTTTTTTAATGATGTTCCACGAAAATCAGAACAATGACATGTTTATTAAAAAAGAGACAGGACATTAGGGAAATTCTTAACTGTTCTCTGTGAATTCTGAATCAATGCCCTGATGTCTGTGAATTGACAGGATTCTGACCTCTCATCTCTTTTGTATCTATGGTCACCCTCGAGGAGGCCATACTGATGAGTCTCATGGCTTCGAACACCATCCACACTACAGTGATTCCTACGTATCTATCGCTCTCCAGGCCCCACACTGATCCCCAGACTTAGCTATTCAAGTGCCCACTCCACAACCCCAGATTGCCTAAGAGGCATCCAAAGCCAAACTCTTGACTGCCTCTACTGAATCCTGCTCCTCCCACAGCCTTCCCATTTCAGCAGATGACAGCCCCATCCTAGTTGAGCCAAAAGCCTTGGCATTAGCCTCATCACCTCACTGCTACCACCCCGGTTTCAGCTTCCACCATTGTCCACTTGGATCATTATAATAACCTAACCGGTTGCCCACTTTCATCTTTACCTCCAAAGTCAGAGTAATAGTTGGCTTTCTATCTCACTTGGAGTAAAAGTAGAAGTCCTTTCAATAGCCTATGTGGCTGCCCACCACCTGGCCACAGCCCCTGACACATCTCTGCTCTCTCCCTTGCTCACTCCACTCTAAGTCACGCTGGCCTCCAGGGCTGCTCCCCAAAACCACCAAGCACATATCAACCTCTAGGCCTTTGCATCCGCTATTCCAGCTGTCTGAAATGCTTTTCCCTCATGGCTTCCACCCTACTTTTTTCATATCTCTGCTCAAAAGTCATCTTAACCAATGAGACTTTCTCTGACACCATGTAGAAAAACAACATGCTACCTCCACTACTGCACACCTGCTATTTTCCTCCCCATGTGACTTCCCCCTATCGCTTATGACCATTTGACACACTACGTATTTCTTTATTTATTGCTGAACCTCCACCGGCCCCTCCCCTAGAACATGGGCTCCATGAACGCAGACGCTTGTTGTATTCACATCCTGTAACCCCAGTAACTAAAACAGCATCAAGCCCATAGTAGGCAGAATACATATTTGTTGACTGAATGAAAATGTGAAGCCTTATGCAGCCCCTGCACAACCGCTTTCTCTGGAGGTGCCATGTCTGGGCACTTTTCCTCTAGGCATCTTCCTTCCCACCCATTTTCCTCTGTTATCAGCCTATGACTCTGAATGTCAGTGTTCCCTCCCCTACATTACAGAGCATTTCAGGAAAAGCATTACTTAGCAGCAACAGCGTTCTGTCTTTAAGGGGCAAGAGGTTTAGGGTAAACACTAATCAAGAACACGCTCTGTGGCCTGTCCTCTTTCCAAAGCACATGCCACCCTCAGCAGGTCTCAGCTCTGGGAGTGGTAAGCCTAAATGCTGCGTATTCTGTGACAGACAGCATGCCAATCACACGTTGGTAATGACACTGACCTAGCTAACCAATTTGTTAAAGCTGTTAGCCTGATATTGAATCCACAGCAATACTTCATTATTCAGTACCACTGGGGAAAACAAATGATTTCTGTTAACTAAAGTTTAAGTCAAAGACAGAGGGACTTTTAGTGAAAATGGCACTAAAATGTATGAACTTCTTTATTCATAAACGGAATCTATAGAACACATCTAAGCATTCTCTTGGTGACATCTGAGCACCAGATACTACACCTGTCAGTATGTGGTACAGGTAAACGCTCAATATTGCTGAATGCTGTGCTGTTGACAGAGATGACAGATGGTTTGAGACATAAGGCTGTACTGTCACTTTAGAAGAAAATTTAGAATCTGCTTTCTTAAAATAAGTTCCTGATCTCAACATGGTTTTTGTTTTTGGTTTGTTTTAAGTTATTTCCATCTTTCTCATGAAGCTCAAGCGAATACACTGGCCTTTTAAAAACAAAAAATAAAATTGCTAACTCAAAGTCCAGATAAAGCTCTTGTCAGAAAAATAATCATGTGTATTAATGCTATCCGTGTCCTTTGAGCTGACAGCAGTGTTTTCAATATAACTTACTATTTCTCCATCACTAATAAGAAAGCAACTTTTTTGCTTCAAATATGCTCTTGTATCTTACATTAAAATTACTGATAAGCGTAATATAAGTTTACTAGACTGTTATCACCAGAAGGTGAAAGCTATATAGCCCAAACCAAAATTATTTCCAGTTTAATATGTTTGATTTAGGAGAACTCTGAATACAAGTAATATTTTTTAAAACTGTCATTGATATGAGAATGATACAATGTTCTCGTGGTAGTGACATATCGGTGCCCTTTCTTATGAAATCATTCTGGAATCATACTTTCCATTCTGAATGACGTCCAGATGTATAGGATGAGTCAAAGACTTGGCATCCTTTACCCCTGAAAAACGCCTATGAGAACTCTATGACGGAAATGGCTCCTAAGCTACCTTTGATCCTAAGAGCCAAACTTGGACTTCAATTATTTCAGGAAAATTTATGAATCACACGACAAACAGCCAGATATTTCTTCTCATGAAATACACAGCAACACATGTAATATTGAAGTGGAAGTTAAGGTAGGAAAAGATCAGGTACTTAAGTCGATATTTTTAACCACCCACATGAAGCAACTTACAACCACAAGAAAACATATTTTTAAAAAAGCATTACTTGTTAGGGTTCATATTTTATTTTTCTTTAAAAATTAAGTTGTCCATAAACTAATTGGTTTCATCAAAGCAAACATTCTAAAAGTACCAGAATTTTTAAAAGTTGAATATACCAGATATTTTAATTTTTACTTTCTCCCTTAAAGATTCAGATAAGAGAACAAAGCAAGAACTTTAAAACACAAGCTCTCCAACAGCAATATAAGGATGGATTATTTTAAAAGAAGTAAAAACTACTAAGTGTTAGAGCAAGGATAACAAACCCCATTCATCTGCACCTCATTATTTAAAAGCACACAATTCTCTACAAGTGGAAACTTGTTACAAGCCTAATTAAAGGTCCTGTCTGAAAACTGTTAAAACCTAAAGTTAATGGATTATATGTCTCAAGGTTTTGAACTATCATTTATTTTCTCCTGTAGATAATACATTTTTAAGGCTTTGGCTCTCTTAGTGCTGTATTAGCGGGTTGACATTCCCACAGTTGTCCCTACCTGTAAGCCTGGGTCAGTTTGGGTCAACCCTCTCTCTGGGGAATCGAAACCCCATGGACAGAACCGGTTCTACAGAACCTCCCTTTAAGGAGGCCGGAGCAGGGAGCCGGGTTAGCGAGACGGGAAATGAGTCCGCCCCACGAGCCCGCCGGCACCCGCTTGGTTCCACGGCCTGCGGGCGACTCGGGAGTGACTCGGGCCCACTGCGCGGGGCCTCAGAGCAGACACGTGCTCTGGCGAACGCGGCCTTCCGGTCAGCGCCGCGCGAAGGGCCCCCGCGGCCTTCTTCTAGGGCCCGGTCCCTCGCCGGGCTCTGCCCCGGGATCGGGGGCTGGGGGGGACTCTCCCGGGGTGCCAGTCAGCGCCCGTGCCCCTCGCCCCCACTGAGCCAGAATCTCTGGGGGTCGGTCGACCGGATCCCGAAGGGCCACGTGGAATGTGTCAGGACACGTAGGAAGCCGGCGTAAAGGTTCTGCGTGGTCAAGCGGTTTCGGGGCTGCTTGAATTTTTTTAAGTAATTTTGAAATAATTATAGGTTGACAAGAAGTTGAAAAAAAAAATGTACATGCAAGTCCCATGCACCCTTCACTCAGCCTCCCCAGTGCGAATGTCTTGCATAACTAGGGCACAATATCAAAACCAGGAAACTGACATCGGAAAATGTACCCTCTCAAGTGCTGACCCCTAGCTTCCAGTGAGTGTGTCTTCCTTTATTTGGCTCTATATATTAGTATTTGGGCGTTTCACCAATTCCTGCTAGTCAAGAGATGCCATGCATAGAGACTTTAAAAAAACAACAACAAAAAAAACAATCATGTGCATTTTTCCAGTATTAAAAATAGCACAATGTAACATTTGAAAAATCTTAAAGGACAAAGTTGAGATAAAAATCTCCAATTTCACACTAGGGCTAAAAACAGCTGTGACAAGGAGCATATAACTCGTCTTTTCGATTTAGCTACATTTATCACTGTTATGTCTTCTGCAGGGAAAATATGAAATGACAACAGATTTTTGCTTTTGTTTAATGAGCCATTATTTTAAAAGGCACCTATATAAAGATGTGCCGACTCATTTAAAATATATCTAGATTGGATTTATTTTCATTGAGTAGAATCTATAAATGGTAAGCAATCCATGAGTATCCTTCTTTGAGGGGGGAGGGCTGTCTGCCACTGAATTCGGATTCCTAGAACTCATGAGGCTTCCTCCCGGACAGCCTCTTCCCCTATAAAGACTTGCCATGTCATGTCTCGGAACTGGATGTTTGAGAGTCAGATTTACAGAACTTAAATATCATTCAAAAAGGAGATGGTTACAGAAGAAAACCATTTTCATAGTATTCAGGACAATTGATAAGCTATGTAGATTTAACAGTGCTTTCGAATGACGTTGCTACCACGCGATGGCATGGTCATTGATGGACAAGAATTTTAGGAGGAGCAGATCCTTGTTATGTAGCAAATAAACTACAACTTTGAATACCTAGCCTTAAAAATTTAGGAGACTGCTCACTAACTACTTCATTTGTGATAGACTTTGTAATGTTTGAACAGGATTTTTTTTTTTATTTTTAACGCCTACAGCACTTAGTATTCCAAGGTGGTATCCCATCCAAGTACTAACCAGGTCTGACCCTGCTTAGCTTCTGAGATAAGATGAGATCAGGCACGTTCAGGGTGACATGGCTGTAGATTTGAACAGGAATTTGGTTTCTGAAACTGAAGATGTTTGTTTGCCTTTTTAAAAAGTTTCAATCTACCATGTAAGGCTGCGACAATGTAAAACTACCCCATTTTCAGTTTTAGATTACACTTAAGAAACGAGACCCCATCATGTTAAAGAAAGGAAGGAAGGAAGGAAGGAAGGAAGGAAGGAAGGAAGGAAGGAAGGAAGGAAGGAAGGAAGGAAAGAAGGAAGAAAAGAAAAAGCTTTCATTAAAGTTAGAGGAAAAAAAGTCTAAAATGTAAAAGAAGAGTCACAGGAGGTAAAGTTGGCAAAGTTTATAATTCCAAGTAACATCTTCATGCTAGACAGTGATTTCCGCCTATTTCACATGACCTGACTCAGTAAGTTCATTCAAATAACTGCAGCAAAAGTAATTTAATCCAAAAATAGGACGAAAGTTTCATAGGTTAAAAACAGCTAGCACATAAATTACCATTTATATTTTTATGTAAATAATTTTCCAAGTCCTATTTCTACCATTTTCCCTGGAGAAAATGGTTTAATAGTCCTTTAATATCACCACTACCTTCACATATAAATGTACATATTCATTTATTCAGGAAAGGACCACAAAAGTACATTTAAAATGTCATTTGAAACCACTTCAGAACAAATGGTTCCTTACTACCTGTCTACAATCATAATCATTTAAGATTGACATTTCTCAGGATTTGACCACTATCTCTTCCCACTGTAATTTTATCTCCTGGCAATTTTGCCCACATTTATGAAAATAACGATTGTCATATCCAGACCTACCAAATAAACTTCTCCCCAAGCCAGAGCTCCAGGTCTTTGTAGCCACCTGCCTCCTAGATATCTATATGTATACCCAGTTGTCCCCAAGACAGTTGTGACGGCATGCCCAAAATGGGATTCACGACCTCTTCCTCACTCCCCTCCTACATTCCCCATGTCAGCCACTGGTCCCACCATCAACCTGATTATCCAGGCTAGATTCTTCCCTATCATAATATCCCCCTCATAACTATATTCATTCGATCAATCAATTGTACTGATCTTACCTGCTAGATCTTTCTCAAGTCCATTCCCTCCTGTCCATTGCCCTATTTCAAGCCCTCATCGTCATACACCTAGGTGATCAAACCATCCTCCGAAATGTTCTCCTGCCCGACTCTATCCACTCCGCATGCTGTAGCACAAGCAATCGTTTTGAAATAGAAACTGAATCATGCCACTTTCTTTCTTAAAACCCCCTCAACTTCAGATAAAAAGCAAAACTCCTTGGTGGGGCATGTTAGGCTCTGCAGGCTTCGACCCAGCTTTCCCCTTCAGCACCATCTCTCACTGCTATACCTACATACACACCAACTCCAGACACCAACCCGCATTCGGGTCCAGCCTGTGTCTGGCCAACACTCCTCATCTTTCAGGATTTGCCTCCTCTAGGAAGCATTCCTTGACACCCACCCCCTTAGTTTCCACTCCCTTGAAATCCTACCCATATGCATCTGTATCATATGCATCTCTCTGTCCACATCACCCAGGGAAACTGTGCTCCTTGGGTACAGGGAGTGGTATTGGCTCCCTGTGCCTTGCCATGAGGTAGGCATTCTGTAAACGTCTATTGAGCAAAAATAGGGAAGAAGGGAATGAAAAAGAAGCGAGGAGAGGCTGGACCTCTCAGACATTACAGCTTATAAAGCCTCAGCAGTTAACAGAGAGTGTTACTGGTGAGTGAAGAGTGACTGATGCAAGAAAAGAAACTTTCAGAAATAAAACCAATTACAAATCGGTCAACAAATGGAGTCGCAACAACAGGGGATGAAAGTGTTGGATCCATACCTTACACGGTAAGCCCAAATAAATCCCGAGTTTGAGCAAATATTTAAATCTTCGAAAAGAAATTACAGTATTAGAGAAATGTGGGATAATTCTTTTATAGCTCTGAGTGGGGAAGACCTTCCTACCTGGGATGTAAAACCCAGACGTTATTTTTAAAAAGTGTGCAGACAAGAGCTAGCTACCCTAGCAGGTCTGAGACTGTTCAAGTTCAAAAGGCCTGCTTGCATGGTTGACCCTTGGCTGGCCTCTGGGGACCTGGATTTTGGGAGAGTTCTCACCATTCCCTAACTGGTGAGAGTGGTTTACGGTGCTAAACTGTATTTTATGCTGAAGCCCTGCTTTCTTTCTGGAAGTCTGGAATTTCGGTACGTGGTAGTCAGAGGCTGCCTAAGTGACCATCCCCCAATAAAAACCCTGGGCACTTAGTGTTGTCGCAATTCGTTGCTGGGGCAATTAAGTGCATCCTGCGACACTCCACTGGGACAGGACCCTGGAAGCGCATGCCTGGTTCCCCTCAGACTGCACCGCATGTGACATTTCCTTTTGCTGCAATAAATCACACTTGTGAGTACGACTATATGCTGAGTCCTGTGAGTTCTCCTAACGAATTATCAAACCTGGGCTGGTCTTAGGGACACCTTACCATTATTGGGCAGGCCATCGCAGGGTAAGATGGAGCACGGCGCCAGCATACTCCACACAATAATAATAATAACACAATATCACACACACACACACACACACACACACATGCAAAACCCAAAAGAAAAAATGATAAATTCTCCCAAATAAATATTTTTAAAACTTCTTCATAGCAAAAGCAACCATAAGACAAGTCAAAAGGCATATGGGAAAAATATTTGCAACCTGTAAGTCAGTATCGCTACTACATAAAGAGTTCCTACAACTAACAAGAAAAAGGTCAAAATCCCAAAAGAAAAATGGGCAGAAGATACAGAGAACGCAAAAATAGAAATACTAATAGTTCAAACTAAAAGATATTCCATTTCAACCAAATAAGACAAGTAGAAAATAAAACTATGAATCTATATTTTCACCTATTAGCTTAGCAAAGATCAAAAAAGGAAAAAAAAATGAGAAAGCATACCGGGATCGTGTGATAGGCAGAGTAATGGCCTTCGAAGATGTTCATATCCTAATCGATGGGACCTGCATTATGTTACCATACATGGCAAAGAGGAACTAAGGTTGCAGATGGCATTAAGATTGCTAAGCAACTGACTCTGAGACAGGAGATTACTCTGATTTCTCAAGTGAGCCTAATGTAATCACAGAGGTCCTTCGAAGTGGAAGGGGGAGGCGGAAGAGTCAGAAGCAGAGGAGGAGATGTGGTGACGGAAGCAAAGTCAGAGTGACTGAATGAACTTGACCCACTCTTACTGGCTCTGAAGATGGAGGCAGAGGCCACAAGCCAAGGAACATAGTGGCCTCTAGAAGCTGGAAATGCAAAGAACAAATTCTCCCCTACAGTCCCCAGAAGAAACACAGTCCTGTGGATGCCCTGATTTTAGCCCAGTGAGACCCATTTTGGATTTCCTACCTCCAGGACTTCCATTTTTATAAGCCACTGAGTTTGTGGTGATTTGTTACAGCAGCTATAGAAACTAATATAGTTGGGAGGATGTCTGGAAACAGGCATTGTGACACTGTGTGTGGGAGCGAAAGCCAGTCCATCTCTCATGAAAGAGAATTTAGCAATATAATTCTACTTCTAAGAATTTATCCTACGATACATGTGAACCCATACAAAATGATGTATATGCAAGGTTATCCACTGTAGTAGTGTGTAGAAAAGCAAATGATTGGAAACAGTCTCAATATCCGTCAATAGAAGACTGAATAGATAAGTAGGGGGCAGTCAATGGAGCAGTCATAAATAGAAGGAAGAAGCCCACTCATTAGGCACTATCTACTGGAGAACTGGAAAACGGTATGTAAGTACCGAGATGCCTGCAGAGGTCTAAACTATCATTGGGTGGAAAGTAACAGGGTGAACACATCAGTTGTCTCTGAGGAGAGGAACGGGGTGGCTGAAGGGTACTAGGAGGGAGGAAGATGCTTTTATTGTACACCTGTCTTAGTTCAGGCTACTCTAACTAAAGATACCACAGACTGGGTAGTTTAAAACGGCAAGCATTTATTTCTCACAGTTCTAGAAGCCAGAAGTCCTAGATCAGAATGCCAGCATGGTAGCATCCTGGGGAGGGCCTGCTTCCCAGTCGGCAGAGGGCAGCCTTTTTGCCAAACCTCGGACGGTGGAGAGAGTGAGCTCTTCCATGAGGGCACTTCCTCGTCTTATAAAATGGTACTAATCCCATCATGGGCTCAAGGCCATGACCTAATCACCTCCCAAAGGCCCCTCTTTCAAATACCATGACACTGAAGATTGGGGCTCCAACATATGATTTTGGGGAGACATTCAGACGTTCAGTCTATGACGATACCTTTTTATCCTTCTTGAATTTTCAATCACGGGCATATACTAGCTCTTTTAAAATTTTTAAAGCAAATGCTTGTTGAATAAGTGACCTTTCTAAAGAGCAGAATATTCTTATTGATGACTTGGTTGCTGCTAGTTCCTATTCATTCACTCTATTGATGTTAGCATATTCACTCAACAAACACCAAGGGCCAACAAAGTATCAGTGGAGAAAAAATTAGTAAGACACAGCCATTGTCTTTAAGGAGTCAGAAATTCTCAAAAGGAGAGAGATGAGGAGAAGACAATTATTGATCGTGTAAAGAGGAAAGTGGTAAATGCCATGAACGGTATACACAAAGCAGTATGGGGCTCCAGAGAAGGCCAAGGTTACTTCTGGACAGATGGGCCTGGCAGGATAAGACGACTTTGGACATGATAACAATGATGATGATAAAAAGCCATAAACGGAAGCCAGACTCAGAGAATATGTGTACAGGAAGGGTAAAAAAAAAAAAAAAATGGAGACTGTTGGGAGGTGGGGCCGCGCTGTGAAGGAGACAGAGGTTCGCATTTACACTGACAGAGAGGCAAGAACCACTTAAGTTTCGGGGGCAAAGGAACGAGACCTTCAGTGCTACATCCTAGGAGGTCAATCTGACAGAAGGCACGTGTGTCAGTCGAAGTTATATAGTAGCTGAAGGGAAATATGAAGCTATGGATTTGGCAGTCACGCTCAGAAAGGCAATGCTGGTAGACGCGAGAGTGAGAGAGACTGCTGAGGGGGTAGTTTAGAGCAAGAAGGAGGCGGAGAATGGACTTTTCTAGAAAACACACAGTTCGACAGCAGAAGAAAGCAGAGAAACAAGAAAAGAAGCTAGAGAGGTAGGCGGGCTGGAAGATTTAGGTCTCAGGAACCACAGGAAGGGGTGTCTAGAAGCATGATGGTCTAGATGCCGTGAGACTTCCACTGAAAACGTCTAAAAATGCTGTTTAAAACAGAGACTTTTTTAAAAAAACGCACTAATGAAGGCTCCTCTATGTGCGAGGCATTGTGTTATGTATATTTACCTTCTCGCTTGATCTTTTTTAAAGGTGCATTTATTGGTTGCTCAAAGGTTTTTTGTTTCTTTGTTTGCATAGGTTCACTAAGTCTGTAAATAGAGTGTATAGGATATGTTTTTGTTTTGACTTTACGCTTACACTATTGACTCTTTCATCCAGCACACTCACTAGTCTTTTAGTGTATTATTTTGCTTGGCTTAGAACTTCTAGTATTCTATGGTGTCACCTATGAATGATGCTAAATTTCGTATTTTACTAAAAAGTTGTACTGCTTACGCCATCACTATGTCTTACTGCATTACTTAGAATTGCAAAAACAATGTCGACTAATAGCGGTAGTAGTCAAGTTGTTATTTTTTTCTGATCTTTTTGTTAATGTTCTAAAAGTTTCACTGTTAATTCTATTGTTTGCTGTTGTGTTCAATAGTCTTGATCACACTGAAAGTGTTCTTTAATCGTATTTTACATCAATTTTTTTTTTTAAATCAGAAATGGCTCTTTTACACTTTTAACTACTTCAATGTGTATTATTTCACTTTTCTTATTTCTAAAATTCTACATTATTATTTTCTTAATAAGACTTACCAGTAGTTTTATATTTTGTGTTTTTTTCTAAGAAACTTACCAGTTTTACTATTATTTATATTTTATGTGGTATTAACTTTGTCTTTTCTGTTGAATTAATTTCACCCTGTACTGATATTTACAAATTTTCCTCACATTTTCTTTTGATCCGTTTTGTTCTTTCCCCTTTTTAGTGTCTTAAATTTGACTTCATTTTCTTTTCAATTTTTGTTTCTTAACAGTAAAAGCATTTATGTCTACAAAAAATGTGCTAATGAGTTGGCTAGGGAGGAATAAACACTCAGAAGCCAGACAGTAACTGCTAACAGGAACGCAGACAGCAAGAGCAGTACATTGGCTTTTACCTTTCAAGAGAGTGGGAGTGGTAAGGAGTGGGACAATGAGCCTCTAAGTGAGCGCCTGCTGACGGGGTGCGGGCAGGCAGTGAACGTTCTGCTTCAGGGGATAGCCCAGCTGGGATCACAGCTCCACGAGATGGGGGAGAGGGGAGAAGAAGCGAGCAGGCCATCGTCACTGAGAGGCTGGGAGGGTGAGGGTAGGAGGGAGAGGGAGACAGACCGACAGACAGACACAGAGACAGCAAGAGAAGAGGGCCAAGTCTTAAAGGAAGCAGGAAGGGAGGAGATTTAGAAGCATGATTCGACCCTCAATTAGCCAAGTTTATTGTTTATTCAAGAAAAAAAGTCTGGCCAAAAAGAAAATAGAGAACTAAGACATACTTCAGTCCTAAGGCCACATCGAGGCTGAAAAGCAGGGGTGTGTGTGCATGTCTGTGTGTGTGTAAGTGAGCGCACGGTGTTGCTTATTATTTCAATACTCATCTGAAAATGAGCTATTCTCTTTTATCTATTAATTCTGTAATTGGCCTACAAGGTAAGAGACCACTACATTTCAGTCTGATTTAAAATCTCAAAGCCATTTATAAAAATGTCCCCATTTCTGAACTAAAAAAGGAAGGCACAGGGAGAAGTACCCTCTGTACTTAATTCTCTACTTGTAGAATCGCATGTACTATTCATTGAAATGATCAAAAAAGATGCACACTTCCTTAACCCACTTTACTGTCATTTTTATGTAATTATTGTAAAAAGCAAGCAGAAGTGGAGCAGAAGGAGAGAAGACACGAGGTGGAAATGGTACAGCGCTTAAGCCGTACGACGAGGTCTGATGTGGTTCACTAAAGCTAGGCAAAAAGAAATAAGCAAAAGGCTGTGAAAACCAAAGGCAGCAGTAACCAACACCTGCGAATGGAGACGGGCACTGCGCTCAAAGGTGCAGCTGTTCTGAAGACACTGCTCCCAGCCTCTGCATATAAATCGCTCTGCCATCGGTCACGGAAGGCTGCTAGTCTCCACAGAAAAAGCCTTGCAACCCAGTTGCTTCTCTCTTGAAATCAGAGCCGGCTAGTCTTCTCTCCTGTCCCTATTTCTGCCACCCATAAGGTGGTCAAATTCAGTAAAACGACAACAAAATAAAAACGCCCAAAAACTCTGCGGCTACATGACTGCTAATCACCTCATAGAATAACAAGTAGGAGATCCTGCAATGCTGAAGAGCTTAATCTAGAACGGCACAGAAAACTGCAAAGTGCTGGAACACAAATCTCAATGAGCCATGCTACCCTGAAAGCAGCAGGTCTGCTCAGGGTCAAAAGATGAAAAAAAAAATTGGAAAATAGTGTCTGAAGAATTCTGTTTACATATCACTGCTGCCCATATTTCACACTTGTAGTTAAGATGCTTTCTGGACGTGATACTTTGAAATTTAAGAGTTTCAACTAATCCTTTATCAAGGTACAACCAATGGTTTGTTAATAAGGTTATTGACCTTTATCAATATAGCATCTTTCTTTTAAAAGGGCCTAAAGTGTCCCACATATAATCACAATTAGTTTATTAATATTCCTGGGAAAAAAGTGTGTTGGGAAACACACTTTATTCTTCGTGCCTACTGGGAAAATGGCACGCTATTAACAGAACAGCTGACATTTTGGGGGCATTTACTGCATGCCAGACACCGTTATAAGCACCTTACATTTAATCCTGACAAAAACCCTATGGGGTTGAGACCATTATACCCATTACAGATGAGAATACTGAAGTGCGTATTATGTCACTTTCAAAGTCACCAAAGAGTTAAGCGACTGAGCTAGATTCAGACATGGACCGCTGGACTCTATGGCAAGACTCGGAACCACACATCAAAAGGGCCCTGCAGACAGGTCTTCTCACTGGGCCTCCCTCAGCACCAGCAGAAAACCTGGCAGCCAGGACTCTGGCTCTATTTCTTCTAGCTCTACACTTCCCTTCTGTGAGGCTACACGTCATGAGTTCAGTCACAAACTCAAGCTCTTCACTTAGACAAAAATCAAGAAAATGTATTCATGCCTATAGCTGTAAAAATAGACTGAAGGGATTTATTAATGTCTAAATTAACTTAAAATGCATTTCATTCTACATATTCTATTATCTGAAACTATTTTTCAAACTTTCTAGACCACGGGTCCTCAAACTCCAGGTCATGGACCAGCACTGGTCCATGGCCTATTAGGAACTGGGCCACACAGCAAGAGGTGAGTGGCGGGTGAGTGAGTGAAGTATCACAGTATTTGCAGCCACATCGCCACCTTAGCTCCGCCTCAGATCATCATGCGTTAGATTCTCATAGGAGCACCGGTCCCTAGTGCCAAAAAGGTTGGGGACCGCTGAGCTAGACCGTGCTTGACAGAAAGCTATACACTTCGAACCATGACCCAGACATATGCACACACATACAGATTAGTGACAGAAATGTTTCATGGAACCATACTTATCCATATTAAGTGTCATGCTGTTACTATTTTCTCTTCTATTCCATTCTAAAATGCTGGTTGCAACCTAGTTAAACTGACTTCATGATGAAAATAGGCTAGGATTCACAGTTTTAAAAAAAAATCACCCCAAATTTCTATTATCTGTGATTATTCCATCTGAGTAAAAAACGAGCAAACAAAAAAAAGGAAATCAGTGGAGGAGGAACTTTGGCATTGAACGTACCACCCCAAGAATCAAATTCTATTTTTCCGTAGCGCTATCAGGCTCTGTTCCCACATATTCAATTTCTGTTCCTGCCATTAAAAAGTTACCATCATATCAGAAGCATTGTCACATTTCTTATCATAAAAATGTATCATTTACTCAGACTTAGTATTGAGTTACAATACCGCTTGAGAAACTAAGCAAAAATAAAACAAGAAATTAAATGTTTTCGCTGCAATAGAAAATGTTATCTAAACAATTTTTAAGCCTTCCTGGATTGACAGAATACAAAAACAATCAAGTTAATGGTTCGAGGTCGACTCTGTGTGGCTAAGCTGCTCAAGTTCAATTCAAAGTTTAAATCCCAACATGAACACACTGAGTGGTGAAAATACTAATGGGGAAGGAGGCAAGAGAGAGCCAAAGGGGTGGTCTGGAAGAAAAAAGCCCACTCATACACTATTCACCCCACGGCTGGATTTGGAACCCACCTCTCTTGGCTTCCAGATACTATTGCATGGGTACGACAGCAAGCTCGCTTCTGATTTCAAATGCTAATAAAAACCACTGAGATAATTTGCAGCTGATTGAATGGTTTCAATAATATTAACAAAGTGATATTTTTCAAGCAGGGCCTTTTGTATTGTTCAATGCAATCAGGCTTAGATTACGCTTCCAGGAAATCCCTTTTTGGCACGCTCTCGCATTCCCCACTGTGGCAGTTTGGAAACTTTTCTTCCCCTCCTGTCTCAGAGGAATAATTGTCCCTTCTCCTTTCCAACTACCCGGCAAACTGGGCGTAATCCCATCCCCCTCTGCTTTCCCCAGGATCCTGCTCAAGAAAGGATCCCTTCTCTCTTTCGCCTTGAAAAGAGGCAAGACTCCCTTCCCCTACCCACAAATATATCCATTCGCCTCTCTCGGATGCTATAAAAAACAACAACAACAATAACAACAACAACAACAACAACAACAACAACAAAACGCTTCTTTCCTCAACCTGGCTGCTATCACCACTTTTTCCTTAAAACACCACCTACTCTCTCTTTAAACCCCTACACACTGGCTTCTGTCCCCTCCACTCAGGTCATTTTCCCAGATTCAAAGAAGGTCAACAAATATATGCCAGGTACTGTACTGGGCCCCGGGGACACGAAGGAAAGGTCCCCACCTCAAGCAGTTCACTTAGGGGGTCTGGTCCCCAGAGAGCTTGCAATCATCAAATCTAAGGGACTCTCCCTGACCCTCACAGCATCGCACACTCACGACCATCCCTTAAGCCTCTCTCTGCCTTTGGCCTTCCGCAGCTTGCAGTGGGTGAAGGTGGAAAGGGAGCCAGCAAAGTGAATGAGAATGCTTAGAGATGAAAGCGAACCTGCGGGGTATGGTCTAACTAAAAGCAAATAGTTCGTTTTCAGATGGGAAATGAAATGACAAGCAACGCCAAGTGTGCGCGTGCACACTCATACGCACCTGCTTTTCAGCCTAGATGTGGCCTTAGGACCACCAGCGTCCTAGTTCAGCACTCTGGACCTCTCGCCTGGCCCTCTGACCCCGCCTCCCGGGTGTCAGGAGCTCTCCTCCTGTCTATTCTCCGTGACATTGTATTCAGTCCTATGACTTATCTCAAAACCTTCAGTGGTCTCTGCTACTTCCCAAAGTACAAACCCCTTACGCTACCAAGGCTCCCCACTGGATGACCCCAGAGTCCCTCTTCTTCCCCACAGTCTAGGCGAACATCACTGGCTACCCTGATAAACACTTTGCGACGCTCTCAGCTTTCCCTCTGCTGTGCTGAGGGGCAGGGTTTTTCCTCTGCCTGAAATTCTACTTCCTCCACCCATCCTCAGCCACTGGAAATGAGGACCATCCTTCAAGGCCTAACCTAAATGACTATGGATTCCATGCAGGCTTTTCCGATCCGGGCTGGATGTCTTCTCTTCTTCCTGGGAATCCCGAATGGACTTGCTCTGCATTTCTCTTACAACACTGAATGTAAACTATCCTACGGCTGGGCTGTACACATTTGCCATATCACTTCTGTCGCATCCCTGAATGAGACCAGGTATGGTTCACCCTGCACTCCTCTTCTGCTGCCATCACCGCTCCCTGACACCATCCAACACAACACTTTGAAACGAACTCGATTTCTGAAACACTTGAATAGCAGTGACTCGTATTCCAGAAGCCATGTCAGGAGCTTGTCTGTTTTTTTCTGTACCTTGTATTGTTTTTGTGTCTAGTTTAACTTTTTTTAAAATGACTTTTAGTAGTTAAAACCTAGAGAATGTAATTTTCCAAAATTCTGTGTGAACAAGTCAGTTCACATTTTTTTTATCCAGTTTGTCACTTTATGGACTTCCTAAAGGAAAAAGGAGGGATTCCTAGCACGGAAACGAAAAATAAGGCAAAGTATCATAGACTTGAGAAGTCAACCCCTCTGTGGACCAATCCAGTGACAGCAACCTGAGATCCTAGGCTCTGGTGCTACCTCCCGATATCCATCTCATTTGTTTCCCTGTAATGGATTTCCCCTTCATTTTCTACTAAACCTCAGATCAATAAAAAAGCCATTATTATACAGCTTCCACGCAGAAGTCATTATGCTGAGGTTGGAGAGATAAAGAAAAGCTGATCCCCACCCTGAGAAGCTCACGGCATACCAGGGGGCACGGGCAATTACTACATAGTTATTATATAAGGCAAATTGAGATAAGGCTCTGCGAGAAGGACCGGCTAAGTCTAACAAGTGACAGGTGAGATGAGCTCTGATCAGGGGAATGCACACGGTGTGGAAAAGGACCCAGGACTGAGCAAGATGGTGGAGGATGGGCTTTAAAGAGACGAGGGGACTGCAGGTGAAGGGGATAGGAAAACCAAAGACTTTGAGTCGAGAAAGTTCCATGTACTCCAGAGGAGCATAGTGCCCTGTGAGTTTGGAGTATAGGATGTAAGCCATGGAAGTCACCGAGGACTGTTTTTGTGGGGAATAGGACACGGAGTGACATGATCATACATTTAGGTTTTAAAAAACTGGCAGCACTGTGGAAAATATGTTGGAAGGGGAGGAAATGGAAAGAAGAGAAGCCGGTTGGGAAGCATGGTTTAAATTAGAAAGCACAAGTAGAAATGAGAAGACGTATTGGAAAGTTACTAATAAATAGAACCTATAGGATTTGGAACTGGAACTGATGTGGTCACGGGAGAAAACGTGGGAGAAGAATAAGAAAGCTGACATCAAGTTCTCGAACCTGAGCAACTGTGCATCATCTAAATTGAGGGACGTGTAGGCTGAAGAGTAGGTCTTGTGAACTGCGAAGAGGTTAGGGAGACACAAGCTTCTGATCCTCATGGACTTCCAGAGGAAGATATTTAAGATTTAGGCTTGTTAGACTCACTCAAGGCCAATGTCAAGACTAGATTTAGAAATTACCTGTAAAGCAGTGGCAGCTTAAGCTATGGGACTGAATGAAACCATGAAGACAAAGGAGTAACATGAGAACAGGGTTTACGGTCACCACTGACGAGATGTTTATCTTTAAGAAAAAGACAGAGATGGTGGGGACTGGGAAGGAATAGTCAAGATGGTAGAGGAACCCCGAAACCAAGACTTGCCAGAGGGTGGTCAAAAATGTTGAATGCCAGGGACAGAGCAAACAGAATGAAGATTGAAGTGAGGCGCTCGATTTGGCTAGTAAGAGGACCTCAGTTCCAAGAAGTTACCTGCAATAAAGCTAGATACTTGAATGGATTGGAGGAATGAATGAACTGGAGATGACGACAGATCAGAATATTCTTTCCAGAAGTCTGGATTCAAGTGACAGATGGGACAGTAGTCTAGGGAAAAGCTGGTCTGACACTTGACTTCATTTTTCTAGGGGAGTAAACCCTAAAAGAGGCAGAAGATGACAGAGAAAGTGGATGGGTGATCTAAAAAGATCTTGTAGGAGATGGACTGGGGCCTCAGCTCCTTCAAACTTTTGCGAGCCATTATTCATGTTTCTGATAATTTAGGGCCAGATATGTAAAACCCAAGGCAGAACACTGTCCCTGACTTAATTTTCATGGAGCAGACTTATCATCTCACTTTCATAATAATTTCCAAAATGTGTTCTCATAAAACTCTTTTTTATCCTTATAGTTAAAAAGTTAATAGTGAGATAGCTTTTAAATCACATATTTAATCAAAAACTGAGAAAAGGCTGAAAGTGTATTCAACTCTATGATATCATTGCATTTGTTTTAAGCATTACATTTGAATCTATAATCAACACATGACTCATGCTGAGTACTTCATATCCTGCTAGAACTCCGCAGTCTTTGTATAATTGTCCTTTTTATCGACCATGAATTTCCTTTGACTGAAACAACTGCTGATGAAATTTGCGCATAGAGAAGCCTTGTCTCCTAGAAAAAAATCTGAGGCATTTATTGCAAATTAATTAATTAATTAATTAACAGACAGCCATAGGAAGAAGAGCTACATTACAAAGCAGCTCGTCTATTCAATGATCTCTTTCATACCTTCAGTCTAGCCAACCGCATATTTATCCTATACTTAAAATAAAAGTGTGTGTAAATTATATATATAGAATTATTTCCTTCCTTACCCCTTAGCAGGTGTTTGTCTCCACGTTTATCTGGAGTCAAGCAGAGGAGGAGAAGGGTAAAAAGATGCAAGCAAGGAATGACAGAATAAAAGAAAGCAAGACCAAGGCAGAACACAAAGATTGTTTTAAGAGCAAGATGCCTGCAAAGCTTTATTTTAATCACGTGGTAAAACAATGTTAGATTACTCAAATAGTTTGGTGAAGAGGAAGAAAAAGTTCTAGGTATACATATCCCAAATCTTGTTATGGACGAAATTACAGACTTAAGTAATTAAATGCACACATAAGTCTGTCGTGCCAAATATGTACTACATGGCATCAAATGACATTTAAGGGACATTCTACAAAAAAAAAAAAAGCGTGCCTTATTCAGCAACTGCCCAAAGTATCTGTACAATGCATCGGAATTTTAGAAGTGCATTTGCTCAAATGGCGTTTAGGCTCGCTTATAACTGGTGCCACAAAATCCTAACACGCACCGCACGTTAGCTCCCAAGGTGAGAGCAACGGCCTCTGGGATGTGGCTTCACAGTGTGGCACTGAGGCCCCCACGGCCCACCTCACTACATCATGCCTTTTACAGAGGGCTGGCCAGGGCTGAGGGCATGCTCGGGATGGGAGGGCGCAAGCTGTTTCAGGTCAAGCCCCCAGGCTCACGTGGGGCTCCGAGCACCTCGAGGCCCACACTACAGTCACCTGGGGTGAGCCACCTTGCTCAGACCAGAAGAAGAGAGGCCTACTCCGTCTGGGAACACTTCGGTCATCTACGGTAAACACCCTGGCATACACATCACACTGGGAAGTACAGCGGAGAGTCTATGAAAGAGGAGACACCCGAGAACGTTCAGACGCTGACAAGAACCCTGGAATTTACCAGACTGTGGGCCAGAGGGAAGGCGTATTTCGTGAGGGTCTCAAACATATCTCTTCTGCTGTGGCCTTCTTGTTTCAGTGCGAACCTCAGGTTTCTCATGTCCTAGGGGACAGAGGAGAAATGTGACACTTCAGTCTTCAAATAAAGTCACATTCGTTAGCAAAAAAAAAAAAAAAAAAAATCTATTTAACTAAGGGAGTAGAAGATTCACTTACCTGGAAGGGAATTAATCTAAATGACTATGAAAATTACTTTGTTTTGAAATATCCAGTTTGAGAACCCCTGAAAACATCCCATCGGAGTCATGAATGTAAAAACAAAGCAACAAGTGCTAAAGAGAAGACAGGGCTGAAATTCATTTTATAAAAAGACAAATCAAACCTTGCCTTGCACGTCGTCTACTGTGTCTATCCACTTTAACCGGTCTCTGCAGTGTTTTTAATTATAGAACTGTATTTTATACGTAGTACTTTTCAAATGTGTATCTGCTATCAAAAATAACCTCAACATGGTCAAACATGTCATTAAAATACAGAAGCGCTCTCTCTCCTTCTCCTTCTCCCCTTGTGCATTTAAAATCTGATTCTTAAAAATTAGGAAATGACTGGCATTTTAAGTTCACATCCAAGTAATGCAACATATTTTCACTACACAATTTTACTTTCACAGAGTTCTATGTAAACCACATTCAAGTGCCCCACATTAGGAGTGACTACGCTTCCAAGAACTAAAAATTAATGCTCAAAACCAGATTTACGGGTAGATTCTAAAACATATCTTTTTAATAAGCAGGAAATCCTTCTTTTAAATCAAATCCAAGCAAAATAAGTTCCCTTAAATATCAGTTTGTATTATACATCAAAATAACATTCTATCTTATTTTCAAAGCTGGAGAGTTTAGGTTGTCTCTTAAATCAATCCTGGCATTAATTATGTTGTATTGTGCACTGCACTTTCGATCAGAAAAACGAGCACTGTGCTGGACTCTGGGGATACAGATACTCAGGAGTGAGACAGATCCAGTCCCTGCTCTCTTGGGTGTCACCATCTTCATATTTTTCAACGTGCCTTTTTCATTTAGTATCTCAAGAGCACTCTTAAAGCTTCATGAGTCTTCGATGTGAAGGATCAGCAAAGTCCTTGCCATATATAAGACATCCCAAAATGCAAATGGCAGCAAAAGAAGTATAAAGAACCAGACTCTAAGACCTCTAACGAACGACTCACGGTTGATCATTCTGCATGCAGATGGCATCTATCGGGCCTTGCCAGCTCCAGGAGTCTGTGCTTTTGTTTTTAAAAGCAGTAATTGAATAAAACCCAAAAACTGATTCACAATATATTCCAAGAAAACTGGAATATTAGTTGTTGGCTCATGATGCCAAGCAGCACTAGTCCTAAGCAGAAGGAAAAAATCATTTCAATAAGATGATATGCTTTTAAAGGGTTTGCCATGAGCCACAAGTACAGCACTGGATAGCCAAGGAGTCTCAGGGCTCAAAGAGCTGTGAGGAACGTTCTTCCTAACAGCCTTGGGTCAGATGATAACTCTGTAACATCACTCTCTTAACCACTGGGCTATTAGACCATTTCTAGATAAATATTTATTCCGATCTATCAGTGATTCCAGCAACTACTTTCAATGTGCCAAAGCATAAGTGAGTCAAGAATTTTTATTTTTTATTTTTTGCCATTAGATGTAGTTGTAATTAAAGGACAGAAAGAACTACTACCTCATCTTGCCAACAGGAAAACTGAAGTGGAAAAGGCAAATGACTCACAGGCAGCAGGTCTGCGCATTTGTAACAGAGATCAGAGCATGCATTAACTGGTAAGTTCCACCTGGTCTCCTTAGAGCCCACTTCGTCAGGGAAGGACACCTGGGAAAGAGCCTTGTGGCATAAGAGTCTCATAGATAGACCTTCGGCCCATTTACCAACTGGATCATAGGGGAATGTGCCGAGCCTCACTATAATAAATGAGTCGAAGGAAACACAACCCCCTTTGCAATAACACTAAAGGGCTGACTGATCGAGGCACCATTTGTAGAATACATTTCTAAAGAAACAACACCATCACTGCTGACTGCAAAATACCACATTGTGAGACCCGGGCGGTCAGAATTCACATATTTTGAGCTATCTTCACTTCTGCTGCTGGACAACACCTACTGGGACGTATATCCACCATGTGAAAGCTGCTACAGGCAAACAGAAATCCCCATGTTCAGAGCTGGTAGAAGCAAATGTGTAAGAGTTACAACTACTTGCTTCAGCAGAGAAACACAGCTGCATTACGGTTACTGGCTGGAGATGACAGCTGACCTATGGAGGCAGGAGAGCAAGGCTTCATCCCATCTCAGCAGATCCCCTTTTATCAACGTCAGGTCTGTTACTGAGAAAATGAAATTTGACCCTCATGAAATTGGTGTTTCCAGGAAGATGAGTTGAAAAGTTGTACTACAACATTGTTTTCGACCGTTGTCTTTGAACTCAACGCTAATTCCAAGAAATACATATGTGACATTTGAGAATTGTGCCTGGTGAGGTGTTCCTAAGCCCTTTGTTCTTAGACTAAACAGTGAAAGGGTATGGTATGCTTTCTCTCATCAATTTGAGGAAGATTAATATTTAAATATGAGTTTTTCCTATTGATGAGGCAAGAGATAGAACTTGTTAAAAACTCAGCATGAAAATCACTTCAAAATCGTCACAATAGCAACCTCACGTTTTCCCTTGAGTATTGTAATATAACAATCTACTCCCATGGACCCTTTTACGCAAAATGCAAAAAGTTTCCCTAAAAGTAAAATCCCCATATTTCTAGGACCCAAAAGGTAGAAAGTAGCTGGGATCTTAGGTTAAGGCGTTAAGGTAGCTTGGATTAAAACTAAAAAAAAAAAAAAAAAAAAAAAAAAAGGCGAGGTGGGCAGTAATGCAGAATTTCAATGCAAGTCTAGTAATGACATAATTCTTTGGTTTCTGACAAAGTGTACTAGTCTTGATGTTTTATAAACCAAACTTCAAAAAAAAACTGTATTGTATTCATAATACAAACAAAATTATAGGAGATTGATTTTAAGAAATCACAGTGCATGAGACTAGGAAGAGACTCGGGGTTTCCTTCTGGCTCTCCCACCAGCTTGGGCAACCCCGGGCAAGTCATCCTGTTTAGCAAAGGCCTCACTTCCTCATCCATAGACTGAAGCACTTGGACTGACCAGGAGTCAACAGGCTTCAGCCCTGGTCAATCTCTGTGTGGTCTTCAAGCTTAGATTTTTTTTTTTATTTTAAAAGGGTTAAAACCAAACAAAATACAAAGCAGCATATATGGCAGAGATGCTATGGGTCCCCAAAGCCTAAAATATTTGTTTTCGGATCCTTTACAGAAAAAGTGTGCCAACCCCTGCACTAGACCGATGGTTCAGAGTCACCGAGGACACCTGAGAGTCTCGGCCTTCTGGGATCCAACATTCAGAGATGATTTTATAGTAGGATTTGGGGTAGAACTCAAAGATCTACATTTTTCAAAAGGTTTTTCCGGTTACCCTCATGCATATCTAGGCATAAGATCCGATGGGACAGGTGACCTCTAAGCTCCTCTAGCTCTTTCTAGGATTGGGCATTCTTCTACAGATTGTAGTCTTCTGACTACAGGGAAAACGAGTTTTCCCTGTTGTTTGCAAAATGATTACCTCACTGTATTTAAATCCCAACTTTGAAATTGGTTGGGCAATCTTACCGAAGTTACCTAACTCTTCTTATCCTCAGGCTCCTCATCTATCAAATGGGGACAGACACCACTGTCCATCTCAGAGGGTTGTCCTGAGGATTGAATGCAAACTACCTAGCCTGTGTTTGGACCGACACATGCTCAATAAATGGTCGCTGTTATAACTGCTTAGGTTTCATTCTTAAATCTCAGCCACTCGCCATGCCCAAACAAAATGTTAGGCCACTACCTCTGCAAACTACCTAAGCAAAAGTTAGAAAGGCTGTAAGAAGAACATGTCCTGTTCACAGAGGACAAATTCTCTTGTATTTCTCCTTCCTTTCACAGTGTGAAGGTATCTAGCTGGTAACACAGCTCATGAAGGAACAGCAGGAGCAGACCTGGGCACAAACTAAAAAGTATAGAATTTTACTTATAAAGTTTTCTTCCTACTCAGTCAAGCTAAGTAAATGACCAGTTTGAGTCCTCACAGTTGGTGACAACAGCAGGTCCTTTTATAGGGACTATTTCCCCAGGAGGTTTTGGAAAGCTTGATTGTGAGGGAAGAACATGGGTCTTTGTTTTTTTTTAAGCCACATTAACTTTTACTTATAATTTAAACACTAATGTGCTTTTTTTTTTTTATTTTTGCGTAAGAAAGGACTAAATCTCTTACTTTACAAGTAATATCTAGACCATAGGAATTTTCTCCTCTACTTGTTGCGCCTCCCATTTTTTCAATTCTTGAGATCACACCAAGAGGAACATCAAGTATTAGGGCAGAATCCTGTAATGGACAAAAATACAAAAGTCAGCATTTCTGTCAGTATAATTAAAACAGCAAAAACAAACTAAAAGCAACTATATGCGTTCAGGGAGTTTTTACGTTGGCCCTTTTACCAATTTTTATGAACAGAAATATGATCTAGATCACATATGAAAGAGCAAGCATTAAAATAATCAGTTATGCGACCAAAATGCATCCCCTAAAAATGTGCCATTCTACATTGTTCACATGATGTAGACTAAACTCCTTGGTACACAATTCAAGGGCCTCATGGTGTCTGCAGGCTTTGCTCCCACGACATTCTGTGCTCCAACTAAGTGAACACCTTCACCGTTCTTCAAATATGTCATCTACGGTCAGGCCTATGTGTTTTGTGCAGTATCCCCTTTGCCTAGGATGATCTATTTTTCTAAACTACCAAAATTCTTCCCATGGCTTTAATCTTGCCTCGGCAAGCATCACCTCTGATGAAGCCCTGCCTTCCAATCAGATCAGACAGAATCGACCCCTCCCTCTTCTGAAGTTCGGCAACACTTGACTCAGGCTGCTGTGAGACCACTCACTTCACTCTATCTTGTTACCATGAACTTCCATGTCTGCATTTCCCCACTGGAAGCCAAACATCTGGAAGTCATGCCTATCTTAGGCATGAATGCACTTCCCAAAGCGGAAGGGCCCGAATGCACAGCAACACTTCTCCATCGTTTCTTATCCAATGCTGGCTGCAAGGGGTCCATAAGACTGCTGGCATGACAGAATCACATTAGCGAAGTCACGCCACAATCCTCACGACAAGATAACAGCAGCTGCCACATACGAAACGTCTCGTCTGAGCCAGGTACTGCAACACGGGCTTGGCGTGCATCGTCTCATTTTATCCTCGCACCTGTTCTGGACATAGGTGAAGGACTCCCATTTCTGAACGTGGCAACCAAGGCTTTAAAAAGCTTCAGTAACTTGCTTAGTAAACATGGGGAAGTTTCTGAGGTTCAAGGTGAGGTCTGGGAACACGCATCAAAAGAGCCATAAAAATGATCTGTCCCATTGACGCCATAACTATGGCCCTAAGAACTTGTATTGCAGGTAGTGTGCAACGGGAAGAAAAGCTGTATGTGTGAAGATGCTCAGCGGAGCCAGAGGTGGATATCAGGGTGTAGAAATTCAGTTAGTCAATGCAGCGGAATTATTATGTAGCTACTAAAATAATTATGGTGCATGGAAAAATAAGTTTAAATGGAAAAAAGCATACGAAATACACTGACTACAACCGTGTAAAATATATATTCACATGCACAGATGTAAGAAGAGCTACATACTTTTTTTAATCTAATATTTTCTTTAACGCTGTGTTAGATAACTGATGATACAGAAAAAATTTCAAAGGTGCTTATTAAATTATTATTTTTTTAAAGATGTCCTTTTGGGGGATAGAAATAAAGTTAAGTTTTTTCTTTTACTTGAAATCCTTCTTCTTAAAACACGATACAAAAAAAATTAAGTATTTCTTCATAAAACATAAGTATAGTTCATGGATAGTTTAGAAATTCAAAAAAGTATAAGAATGTGGTGCATCCGTACCAAGGAATACTGCTCAGCTGCCAAGATGAATGAACTATGGATACATGTAACGACCTGGAAGAATCTTAAGGGCATCATGCTGAGTGGATAAAGCCGATTTCAAAAGATCATGTGCTATATGATTCCATTCCTAACATTCTTGAAATGAGAAAATTGTAGAGATGAAGAACAGAGAAGTGGTTGCCAAGGGTTGAGGGGAAGGAAAGGGCGTGGCTATCAAGGGACAGAATAAGGGAGCTGGTTTTTGGCGACAGACCAGTTGCATATTTTGACTGTTGGTGGTAGTTACATAAATTTATAAATAGGATTACATTTCATAGAATTGTGTGCAAAAACAAACAAAAAATGAATGCATAAAAAATGGCTCAAATATGAGTTTTGATATTTATTAGCTGTATGACTTCAGCGAGTTACGTTTACCTGCAAAGTAGGGATGATCAGAGATAATGAATTTAAAGTACCTGGCATGGTGCCTGTCACATGGTAGCTAGAAAACAATGGAAGTTGTTATTATAGCAAAGAATTTCTTAGTACTTAGGAGACATAACTGTGCTCTGTAACTATAGTGGATCAGTATGCTCTGGCATGCAGCTACAGGTCTTTCTGTTTATACCTATAAGGAGGCATTGTTTTAGCCACTGACACCTCACTACTTGGCTGAAATCCAAATCCCTAGAGAAAAAAGATACTATTTAGTAACCGTGTACATACATAGCTGCATATTATCATGTATTTACTTCTCAATACAATCTAGTTATTAAAAACACACTATCAGGCAGTCTGTTATTATACTTAGATTATATTGAGATTTGTGAGTGTCTGTTCAACTATACCCCTAAATCTCAAACTTATACCTAAAAATACATAGAATAAACACTAGAAGTCTGTTATTCTAATATAAACATGGAAGAAAGAATGCAGAAGTACAGCAGAAGAATTAAAAGTGAGATGACACCTTGCTGTTCTCTGTCCCTGTATAGAAGGGATATGGTAGCTCTGATTGCCTTGACCCAACACAAAACAGAAAATGGGACACTGAAGAGAACCAGCCAGCTCCTGACCAAAGGGACCCACAGTCTAATGAGGCTACTTGCCACATTCTCCCTGACAGGTTCAAGGTCAGATAACCCAGCAGGCTCAACTGGAAGGTCCAGGAATAGGAAAATCAGCTTAAGTCTCTAGAAACGTGAGTCGTCACTATCTAAATATCATTAAATATTTAAGGCTTCTCGAAATTCTGTGCCTCCGTATCTCTAAGTATCTAAAATAGCTGAGCAGTAAATATAACTATCTATCTATTCATTCATTCACTATGTCATTCACTATCTCTCTTTTGAGTGTATACCAAGTAACAGAAATTGTGCTGGACGCTAGGGACCATGGAGATTAAATAAGATGAGGACCTCGCCCTCATGGAGCTCAAGGCCCAGTCTGGGAGATAAGACACATGTACCCAAGTCGCCACAATGCTAGAGTACAAGTGCCAAAGGCCATAAAAAGAAAGGTCCAGACAAAGTGGAACAAGAGGTCATGAGGGCAAAATAATTTCCTATCTATTGGGTCACATGAAGGTTCTGTGGCGAAGGTAACATTAAAGATGATCCTTAAAGAACAGAATGACAGCAGTTGCATATTAGCCTTCCATAAACAGATAACAGTGATATCAGCTACACATGTGGAAAAGCATAGGAATTTTATATTAAAAAAAAAAAAGTAGGCCAGGTTTAAGATAGGGTGGCAGGAGAATTCCCTGGGGAGCACCCCAGGGCTTAGATCAGGGAGACTGGGTTCCAAGGAATGAGTTCTGAAAAGAGGAATTCAATGACAGAATGATGGTTTGTGAGCATTCATCTAGCAGCACTGAGCGCTCTCCACGAATGGGTGTAGAGGACGACACCCATTCCTTGGAATCCTGGAAGCCAGTGTTTTAGTGCAAGGGAGAGGCTATGAGGATCTTAAAGGGGAGAGTGACAGACGTGGAAAGCAAAAGAAGATGAGCCACTGGGGAAAGAGCAAAGGTGTCCCGTCAAGAGTCTGGGACAACAGTGGTCCCACTAAGACATGTGAAAAACTTGGGGGGTGGGGTTTGGAGAAAGATTAACATTGTCGATTTTAGACACACTGGGTTTGGGGTTATAATACATTACTTAAGTACAGATATCTAGGAGGCAAGTGGAAATAGAACTGGAAGAGATCCCGACAGCCCCTCCGACTCAAAATGTCCGGAACTAAATGTGTGCTGTTTGTTCTCCAAACCACATCTGCCTATCTCAGTGGCTGGCACTCCACCTATCCAGTCACCAAAGTTGGAAACGTAGGAGTCTTCCTTGACATCTCCTTCTCCACTATCCTTAACCTAATACCCCATGTTTACCTCTTAAATCAATCTCAAATCTATCAACCTCCCCGACTCTACCAGCAACTTCTCTGGACCACTGGAATAGGCGCAGAGGCTTCTTCGCAGCTACTATCGCTCCTCTTGCAATCTGCCATCCACACAGAGCCCGGGTGATCTTTTACGAAAGGAAATCTGATGCTATCATTCCTCTGCTTGAACCACTTCTGAAGATTCTCACTGCTTACCTCTAAACACCTAAATCCTCAGCAAAGTCCACAAGGCCGAGGTCACCTCGCTGCCACCCACGTCTCCTGCTCATCTCTCGCCATTCTCTCTGCCCCTATCCCAGCCACACCGTCATCTTTTCATGATTCCTTTGGTCTCAGAGCCTCTCATATGCTGTTCTCTCAGCTTATTCTCTCCAACCCAGCCCCTGGCCAGCATCTAGGTAACTCCTATTCGTTCTTCAGACCACGAGTCAAGCATCATTTTCACAGGACAATTCTGTAGGATCTCCAAACTGCTGCGCCCCTGTACTGCTCTCACCCAACATTTATCACAGCTTGTTGTCTTATATTGGTGTGGTTATCTGATCAATGGCTGTCAGTCCCATCGGAACTGAAGCTTCATGAGGGAGAGACTGTGTCTGCTGTGTGTACTTTATCCTAGTACCTGGCACAGTGCTTGACACGCAGCAGGCTCTCAAATAGTCAATGAATAAAAAAAATGAAAGATTCGGACTAGAGCTATGAAATTGGAAAGCAACTGACAGTTGAGAAAGACGAGGGTGAGGGCAGAACTCCGGGGAAACATACCGTAAGGATGTAGGAAGGAAAAAATGAACTGCAATAAAGGCAAGAGGCAGGAAGAAGGGAAGAGCCAAGAATGCTTGGAGAAAAATACAATGGAAGGAAGTAGTCATCAACAATATCCATAGCTGCAGAGAAGTCGAGGACTCACCCAAAGCCACTGGAATCAAGCAAGGAAGGAGTAGTTAGTTTCGATGTGGAACAGAAGCCAGACCACAAGAAGTGAAGGAGTTAATAGTCTGGAAGTGGAAGCGACATGCGTGGACTAATTTCTCTTTGAAAGAAATCTGGCAAAGAAGGGAAAGAAAGAAGATAGCAGCATCAGGCAGTAGCAAGGATGCAAGAAGGTGTTTTAGAAAAAAAGAGACTGGAGGAGG
>NW_024343579.1:370438-409176 GCF_902729225.1 Pteropus medius
CACATTACATGGACAACGACCTATCGGATGTGTATTTCAGGAAAGAAGTCGGGTTGCAGCATGTATGATGGAACAGGGATGATGAGTTAGGGGCAGGTTGTAAAGGACTATAAATACCTGGCTAAGGAATCTGAAATGAGGGGAAAGGAGCCACTGAGAATTTCTAAGCAGAGGAATGAGAAGAATGGAAGAATGCCTCAGGGAGCTAGCAAGAATGGATTGGGAGAGGCTACTGTCACAGCCTGCGGGATAGGTGATGCTGATAAGACACTGGACTAAGGTGCAGCAGCAGGACTAGAAAGAACGGGGCGAATGTGAAGAAGACTGAACAGGGGAAGGGAGGATGGGGAGAGAGAGGTGACTCCGAGCTGATGGGAAGAAAAGTAGCACCACTAAGAGAAACAAGAACATCGAAAGGAGGAACTGACCAGGAAGGGTGAAAGAACTGCAGGATTCCAGCTTGGCCTGTGGGATGCCAGCTGGAAAGTCAAGGGATCTCTAGTAGGTGAGGAGAAACGAGAAACCGAGGCCAGAAGAAAGGTCAGCACTGGAAAACAAAGACATGGGAGGACTAGGGAATGGGCTGGGTCGCATCTGCTTTGCCTGTCAGTCGTGGTCACATGGAATGCGAATGTGTGGAAAGGACTCAGTAAACTCAAGGAGCTTTGTCATGGGGTTATCTGTAGAGAAGGGACTGGAGTCAGGGAGTAGACGAAGCCATGGGGCCAAGAGAATGCAGAAGAGAAGTGGGCTGAGGCCGGGGAGCTGGCCGGTCTGCCACCAGTAGGTTGAAGGAGGAGCAAGAGAGACTCACGTCACCACAGCATCTGTTCTCCCCCAGGTTCCCAGTGCCTCCTAACGGCCACTGTGCACGACCCCCACACATTCTTTATCTCGCTGAACCTTGCAACACGTCACACCACACTCTGCTCCCTTCCTGAGATTTTCTCTTCTACCGACTTCCACCAAAGCCTTGTCTCAGACGACGTTCTACTGTGACTTCTTTCTCTTCTGCAGTGGCTCTCTTTATCTCCCCACCACAGAAAACTGTTCATGTCCCCTAGGGGTCTCTCCTCAGCCCACAACTCTTTTTTTGTCCCATATTCTTTGCAGGTAATCTTGTAGATGTACACGGTTTTTAGAATACTGATATGCTAATAACTTCTGGAAGCTTCAGAGATACATTTCCGACTGCTACTGGGCCATTTCCGCCTGGCGGTTGGACAGCTGTGAGTCCACACAGTCAAACTTATTTCCCCAGGGGCCTGTCTCCAACACATTCTTTCTCCCATTATGTCTATTGTGACAACTGGGAACAGCTCCAACCATTCAAGCCAAAAAAATCACAGTAATCATTCTCGACTTGAGTCTTTCCTTCAACTCCCACCTGCAATGGCTACCCAAACCCTCCTGAATCTCTCACGGCTGTTCCCTCCCTTCCATCGCAACTATGACTGTATCAGGCCCTTATCGCTTACCTGGAAAACTGACATAACTTCCTGCCTAATCCATCACACATGCTGCAACCCAACTTCTCTTCCTGAAATACACATCTGATCGGACGTGCCCCTAGTAACACGCATACAGCCTCGTCACTTCCATTCCCCACTCCTCCCTCTGCCCTCTATTCCCGCTCTAACAGATCCCTCAGCCCTTTCCACAGTATATGATGTGTTTCCGTATTGTCAGACGTGCAATACGGAAACTCTCTACCTGATTGCTCCTCCCTCTCTCCCTCCTGTCCAGGAAATCGTCATCATTCTTCAAGACTCGGTTTAAATATCACCTCCTCTGTATTCTATGACTCATCACACGGTTAATCACCCTCTCTCTTGTAACCTCACGGCATTATGCAACCACTGTAGACTTTGCCATATTATGCCACAATTACTTATCTCCACATCATTCACCTAGCATGGTGTTAGACCCATCACACGGTTTGCTGAATGTATCTGGAATAAAGATATGAATTCATGAATGAACAAAGGGTTAATCTGTCCTTCTCATCCTCTATAGATCGCGCCTGAACCCAAACTGTTCCTGGAAGGGAATCTGGATACGGTCTACCCCATGGCAGTCTATCAGGTTACGGAGCGTTACATGACTAAGGCAGTGTCTACTAAAGTCACAAGATGAACCCCAAGCCAAATTCCTGAGCACTCTCAAGGTCAAAAGGTGGCTATGGGTCTTCGAGATGCCACAATTTACTACGGTCCATGCTGTGGTCAAACCAGAGTGACAAGGCCTGTTCCCTCGAGTTCGCTCATTGAAAGTACTTTTACTGAGCACCTACTGTCTCCTGGACACTGTGCTAGCTAGGCAGAGGACCGAAAGGACTCATCATTAGTTACAACCACAGACAAAGCCACTCATAAGCAAGACAGAATTCCCTCACTCGGCACAGCCTGATTGAGTACCTTCCTGTGCCAGGCTCTGTCCTAAGAGCTGAGGGTATACCAGTGAAAGGACAAACAAGCATCGCTGTCCTCAGACAGATAAGGAACAAGATGAAGCAGTGAAATATATAAAACAGGAAATAATGGCAAGTGCTTGGGAGAAACAAATAAACATGGAAGAGGGAGCGGAAGTGTTGGGAGAGGGGATTAGAGGTTTACATAGGTGGCCAGGGAAGGTTTCATAGCAACTGTAAACACAGAGGTGTGAAAAAGGGCTGTGGGGACACAAAGACAGAGTGACTCCTTCAAGGGAAGCTGGAGAAGGCTTCAGGAGGGACGCGGTTTTTGAGGTGGGATCTGGAGGACAAATGGTGGCTTCTGAAAGGGCATCGAGGTACAGTGAGAACAGCACATGCGAGGGTGCAGAGGCACGCGAGCATGTCACGTGTTGGAAAAGGAAATGGGTTTTATGTAGTTTAAGAAGAGCATGGGAGACATGGTAAGTCAAGGCCAGAAATGTCAGAAGGACTTTTATGCCATGTAAAGGAGACTGGACTTCATTCTATGGGCAACACGGAGTCCACGAGAGTTCTGGAACTGAGAAGTAAGCTGGTCAGCCTCATTCTAAGAGAGATCACTTTGGAGGCAGTGTGTAGGGCACAGTGGCAGGGGAAGACCAGGAAGGAGGGCCAGGTGGAAGAAGGCCACCATGCCAATCTAAGGAAATGACCACTGTGCTTGGACAGCTGACTGAGTCAGACCACATTTCCGTTGCAGTGTTTACGTACCTGAAATAAACAGGTGTCCACTTCAAAATGCCAGTGAGATGACAGCTCTTTGTCAAACACACTAAAAAAATTCACGTTTCACAGTAGAATCCACAATTAAAAGTCCTTATGACTTTAAGTAAGAAACACCGTGATGACTATGTTTTTAGGTTTCTGCATAACCACTTCAATGGCTTTCTCTATATGATGTTTTCTGTCATTAGCTGCTTGCTTTGATACTTGGACTAAATGTTGTGGCAAATTAGTAAAACGTTTATGTAAAACTTAGTGGAAGGCGAAAAAGTTAGTAGTCAGTGTCAAATGGGCATTTTGTTCACTCACTCAGTGTTAATCCCCACCTTCTAAGAGTGCCACGTGAAAACAAAATAAAGCTTGCTAAGTGCTCTCCCAATTAGAAAAGGAAGACATGCTCCTACCAAGTGGGAGGGAGAAAACAAAGCATGACTAATGCCACTCTCCAAATACCCTGAGTACTAAAACTTTTGGTGTATTTCCTTCTGGCCTCTTTTCTAGGGCTAGCTGTTTGTTTTACGTGGTTGATATCACACAGTATACACAATCTTGTCATGGCACCATACTTTAAATGATTTGATTTCCCCAGTTCGTCACCAGTAACAGCATAAAATGGAACCAGGTATGTGTGGCTGCTCAACAAGCCAAGAGTCTCAGAGGTGAAAGACATGGTAACACTTGCTTTAATTCAAATTTTTGATGATTCTCACATATATTAGCATAAAACCTCTCCATCTGTCCCAATTTGACCTTTGGGGGGAGGGGGCGGTATACAGAATGAGCATCATCGCTGCTCCACAGAAGGCACTTCAAATATTCCAGGGCAGCTGTCATGTCTCCCTTCGATTTCTTTTCTTCAGATGAAAGATGAACATTTATTTCTGTCATTGCTCATATTGCAGCCCCTTGGCTAGCCTGGTTCCCTTTGTCTGAACTCTCCCTAGTTTGTCAATGTTCCTCTTAAAACGTGGCACCTGGATTTGAACACGACACTTCAGATGGACTACCGTCTCATTTTGTCTGGCTGTTATTACACGTCTGCTAGTTCGGCCTACAGATCTATTAACTTTTTAAACAGTCATGTCCAATTACAAGATGAAATACACTTGGGCCCCTGTTAAGACAGACCTCCTCCATTCTTTATTGATACGACTGGTTTTGATTAAGTAAATGCTATCTATGCTAAACTTCATATTATTAGTTTCACTCCAATATCCTAGCCGATTGAGATCGTTTCAAGCCCCGATTCTGCCATCTAGCACAATGGCTACTTTGGTGTTTTTCACATATCGGACACGCATGCCTTCTAAGTGCTCATTTGCATTGCAGTAGGAACACTGGAGACGAAGGGCCTGCACGCAGGACGTGAGCGACCATCCTTCCTGGCTGGCATTGAGCCTTTCACACACAGCCTGTAACTCCACCTAAGTGTACTGCCATCATTCAGCCCATGTTTCTTTGTCGGGATCTGTCACATGCCTTGATTCCATCAAGATAACACGAATAACACTCCCAATGGTTTCTTGCTTTCCTGGGTACTTAAAAATCATCTGTTTAAATGACTGATTCTAGAATTGTTGCCAATTATTGCCAAGGGTTAACATCCAGCTCATTGCTGTTATTTCCACACTTTCCTTTTGCAGCTTAGAAAACTAGAATATTTGTTCAGCTCCAGTCTTCCTTAGAAGCCTGAACAGATTCACATAAATAAATACTCAATCTCAGCACCCTGTGGGTCTATGAACACGACAGAAGTGGGGGCCCACAGCTAAGGTAATAGGAGTAATAAGCGGCATTCTGTAGAATTTGGACACAACACTGAACATGAAAGAAAATCAAAAGATGGAAACTAATCTAGATTAGAACTGTCCAGAAGAAACTGCAAGGTAAAAGCAATACAACAAAAGCTAGATTCCCCCAACAGTCTCGACACTTCCCGCGTACAAGCTGCTGCCTCCGCGTACAAACTTCTTCCACGTACCCCGGACCTATTTACCCGTCTTGGGCCATCTCATCAAAATAGAGCTGTCCCTTCAGGCCAGCCTGGGCAACTGCGACCCACTCCATCTACCACAGGTCCTTCTGTGACAGCCACAGCAGCTATTCACTTCTTTGCCTTCTAGAGCACCTTAACCATCTCGTTGTCCCACGACTAGAACATTCCTTGAAATGCTGTGGTAAAAATGTCATGGCCATGGAATGAAAAGGTAGAGTGGCGCTAAGCCACACCGCAGTCAGCTGAGTTCTAAATTGCTAACCTGGTGCTCTGTAATCAAACACTTGGAAAGTTCTAGAGCGGTGGGCCTGAACAAGGGATCGGCATCCTTCTCCCTGATGTTTTAAACATTACAACTGTGCCTGGACCACAGGCCTGGACGTTCTGATGCAATATATGTAGGGCATCTGCAGCGTTTTCAAGCTCCACCGCTGGTTTTCCCCTGGCCTTCTGCTAAACAATCACTGTTCTACGCCTGACTGACTTCTCCAAACTAACAAATGGGTGGTTACCAACCCCTCACCACTATTATGAGATGAAACTTCTTGTTTTTTTCTTTTTTAAATTCACTCTATTCCTACACATACAGTGTTAGTATTAAATAAGCTTTGCATAAGCCGAAAATTAAAAGTTGAGAAGCAAATATATCCCCCAGGTTAATCTGATCCACAGTCAATCTTGCAAGGTAGAAGAGAAATAGTTTAGCATTATCTTTAACAGTTAGGGTCATCTTTATGGTCTTAGATTCTACTTACCGTTTCCAAACTTCTTAAATAAAGACGATAATTTGTGATGTAAACTCTTCCCTTAATGGGGCCATTGAAAGGACATATGTAAATAACTTCTTTGTCTATTAAGATAAAAAAAGGACCCTAAAATAATGGAAATATATACCAAGATACACAACAAATGGCACTAATTTAATATAAACTGTTTGGCTAAGAATAACTATAATAAAAAAAAATCACTGAAAAAGTTGAAAGCAAGCACTGGCAATGTTTCTGCATTACAGTGCTAGGCATGCTAGGTCCAGCGGCGAACTAGTGGGACCACATGTCACCTCCGGGCACGACCAGTGCTTCTCTGAGCTTGCCCACGATGCTGTCACTACCTGAGGCAAGGTGACGACAGCGGGAGAGCAGAAGGGCACTACTGCTGCTCCCCTCAGGGGGGCTATCAAGATAATTATTGAGCTACGTCAACCAGAGGGTGGCAATTCCCACAGGACAGTCTCGCAGACTAACCACCACATAGAAATTGAGGTTTGCCAACCTCTAATCACAAAAAACATTGGGATGGTTTTGATCAATGAATGTCAGCAGTAGAGGTATTTCTACAGTCTATTCTTTCTTTTCTAACAGTCCAGACAAGAGTTTAGCCACATTCATTTCGAACATTAAATGATATAAAATGGATGGCCAAGGGGATAGTACATCTTTGGTAGAATCAGACATAAGGGGAAACTAAATTAGCAGAGTTAATTTATTATAAAATAATATATATATTATAAAATTATATATATATATATCTTTTATCTTTCAAGGATTTCTTGAATGTATTCATGGCTTTTATTTTTTTTAAAGACGTTTGAAATCCCTTTCTCCTCAGGTGCTAAATGAAAAATATCCAGTAAGGCTGCCTCGTGCTAATTCAATCAGTTACTACATATCAGTTAAGGTTCCGGCACTGATACAGAGCACCAAAAGTTCATATATAAAGACCACCAAAAGTAAGCTATCCTTTTTGCTCTTATCCAGAAATTGGGATGGTTTCTTTTGCAAGACTAGGATCGTGTGTGTAAGTCTGTGGACATGGAATAGTTTCTCATGCCATGTGGCTACCTAATTCACAAAGGCACCATATCCATGACCTTAATCTAACTGGCACCATGTCTTAGCCGTTTAAGCTAAACAACACAGATCTCAGTCGATAAATCAAAAGGTTCCCTGGAACAATAGTAACTGTATCATCACCGAATACATGGGGATCTGAGAGGAGGGTGTTGACCCTAATGAAAAATGTGAAAGCCTACAACATCAGCCCTTGCCTTAGAAGCTGCCAGATGGTTCTGTATTCCTAAGTCAGATCATCTGGTCCTTCCAAAGTAGATACCTTCCTCTTAATATGAATGTATCATGCAAGAATAAGTCAACAATCAAATTGTTATTACATCAATACTACTAACTTCAGTTATCTGGCAAATGAAAGATATTTTAAACCAATATAGTCTTCTACATTTCAAAAAAAGAGAAGAAGAATACTGAGACTTGAAGCTTTCAGCTTGATCATTTTAAAGCATACATCATAGACCGGAAAACTTTAATATCGCTTTGTTGTTATAACCTCAAATCATGAGAGCTTATCGCTCTAATAAGTAACTTTCAAGAGATCATCCACATTTTTTTCCAAAATAATTCTCTTTGGTACAGAGAAAAATATTCACTATCCTGGAGAGCACGAAGCTCTTGAAAGAACTCTTTGATCAAGAAACTAATGCAGGGAGTTCTCTCTATAGTAACACTTTTAAACAAAGCTAGCCTATTTGTCTAAATTTGACTTCTAAAGAGTATGAGGGATTGAAGCCAGCTGATCAGGCTGGACTCTCATCAAGTTATGCGAATCCCAACTTCATAGGAACCTTACCAGTAATGCGAGTCTCTCCTGGAAGTCGAGGAACGGCCTCACCGAGACCCCAGTTAACTCCATCCCTAGAAGTCTGGAGACGAAACAGTGGCATCAGAAGCAAGGACATTACATTTGCACAGGTTTTTAAGCAACCCGGAACACAATGAACCCGCAATATACTTTTACAGAAAAAAAAAAAATAGAGAGATATTTACCATTAGGGAAAACTGGCACAGAAAATTCAAACAACGAAAAAATACAACTTACCCTCAAAATTCATTAGCTGCATTAACATTCAGCCTGTCAGTAATGTTAGCACACTTTTTAATAACATTAATTTTTAAACACCCCTTCCAAGTGCTTCACAGTTAACAGCATTCAGGAAAACGAGGAAAGTAAATATTAAGTGCATTCTACAGATACATGTATACTGTGGTGGCTTTTTTTCACATTAAATATTTAGTCATTTATCTTGTGTTAAAAGTAGGAATGAAAACTTCTTTCAGTGGGGCGTTACCTGAGCAACAGTAATCACAGAATCTTGTTACACCACCAGAAAAATAGCCATTATTACATACTGGGTTTCTTATTTTACTAAGGTCCTGCCTCCATAGGTAACTCGGTAAGAGGAAAGGGTGGTCTGTCATTGAACTTGAGCAGACAAGGACCTTAGGAACCATCTACACAAATTCGTCCTGCTGCTGTACTATGTTTCTAGGTTTCCTGGCTTTAGAGCAGGGGTCCCCAGCCCACGGGCCACACAGCACAAGGTGACTGGTGGGTGAGCAAGTGAAGCTTCATTTGTATTCACAGCCGCTCCCCAATGCCAGCATCACTGCTTCAGCTCCGCCTCAGATCATCCAGCATTAGATTCTCATAGGAGCCCTGGTCCTTGGTGCCAGAACGGTTGGGGACCACTGCTTTAGAGGTACTCCCAGGCCTGTGCCTCATTCAATGAATGGGCACAGCGGCTCCCCCAGGCAGGTGAGAATTAACCACCAAAACCCACAGAGGAGTTGTGAGTGTCTAATTTGCCATAGCTGACCACTGTGACCTGGATGCCTGGTAAAGTATCTCAATCTATTCAGCGGCCCTAGTGGATCCACACCAATGATGGGCTGCCAGTGTCCACTGTAGGGCGAACGAGGCGCATCATCAACATCTGTTTGGGCAAAAGGTTTTTCCGGCATTACTTTTCATTCCTTTTTTTTCTAGCTATTTTCCAAAGCCATGCTGTAATCAGTTCATGTGTAAATACTTATCTCAAAGGGGTTTTGTGAATATTAAGTGAAACAAAATACACAAGCACACTTTCATGAACTATCAAGGGCTGTGCAAATGTAAAGTATTAACAAACGGGAGAAATGTGAATTGTGTACTTAGGTAAAATACAAGTTGTCAAAGAGGGGTGCTTTGCTGGATTTTTAATGGTTGTATCTTTTTTATTCAGGCACAAAACGAGAATTCCTAGCCAATTTTCAGTATGTTTTAGTGCTTGTAAGTGAAGCATTTTTTAACTAGGAGGATAAGACAAATTGTCCCAGCCCGGAATGCCTTCCCCAATAAGGAACAAAACAATACTTTATATAAATAAGACTGGAAAGAAGTTATGATCATCCTTTAACACCACCCTCACTAACTAAAAACAAGTAAAATGAGCAAATTTAATATTCAGTATACCTTTAAACACCACAGTTCTGGGTCGGAAGAAAATATAATTCAACCACAAAATAAGGGAAATAAATATTTAATTAACACAGGATAATATGGGATTAACATAGGGTATACTTCATGTCAATGTTATACAAGGACTTACAATAACCTTTCTGAAATTACTCGTGTTCAGAACTGATTCCTATACCATAACATCATGAAAATACAACACAAATAAATGTATGTAATCTTGGGGATGAAAAGGTCCTCGTGAACATTACATCAAAAGCAGAAAACATGAAGGAAAAGATTGATAGGTGTGATCATATAAAGACTCTAAACCTGTGACTTTCAAAATAAAAACAAAACATTATAAATATATTTAAACAAAATATTATAAATATAATTAAAAGGCTGATAATAAACTAGGTGAAAAAGGTGAAGGGGAATAAGAGGTACCAACTTCCAGTTTTAAAATAAGTAAGCCATGGAGATGTAGTGTACGGCTCAGGGAAATAGTCAGTAAAAAGCAAACAAAAAAATAACTAGGACAAAGACTTGTAATGTATATTACATAAAACTGATTATAATATATAGAGAAAACTTATAAATCCATAGAAAAGAATCCCCCCAAACACCCCAAAGGCAAATAAGGAAAGCACATAGCCACCTCGCATAAGAAGTACAAATGGAAAATAAACACATTTTTTTCCTTCTTTTTTCAAAAGGCCAACCTCGTTAGTAATCAGGGAAATACAAATTAAAAGACACCAGTTTACTCCCTTTTGATAGCTTGGGCTTCCCTGTACACTGCCAGTAGGAGGGGAAATTAACCTTTCTGGTGGATCATTGGGAATATATATCAAAAGCCTTAAAGGGCCATGAATAAAGCTTATTTTAAATTCATCCCTTTCAATATATGTTCCAAAAGCTTCCTCTAATTACACAATTTTCTCCTCAGTACTTTGAACCATTTTCTGTTAATGCTGTATTTGTTTTGGTCATGAAACTATTTTATCATCATATTCAGAAAATAATGACAATACACAGAAAAGTGTAACAGGCTTCTCAGTGGGCCTTGGCCTTCAATATTTCAGAAAACTTTCAGCGGCGAGGGATTACCTAGTACCTGGAATATAATATTCACAAGATGGAGGTTCTCAAAAATGAGGTTATGTGAAAGGATTTACAAACAAAACTCATGTAACGCATATAAAGTAATCTGTCTTTTCTAGAACAAGATGGAATAATAAATAAAACCACATGTATTAAAGTATTTACATTATGTGAGTGAATGATAAAATTAAGAATTCAATAAACCCAAAATGATCGCCTAATAGTAAATACAAAAAATGAAGTGCAGAGAAAGAGATGGGCTACATCTGAAAACTTCACTTACCTTCTTAAAAGACTCATTCTCCAAGGAGTGTGAATTATAGTGAGAAGTTGGTGCAGAAGCCATACTGGAAACTCTACCAAGAAAGACAACATTCAGTATCAACCGAATTCTATGCAATTTCAAACATATGCGACACCTGATATTTAAATATTGCAATTGAGAACCAACAGTACTACAGGCTCTATTTCCATAGTAGTCTCCAGCGGGAATGACACACACAAAAGACTAAGCACAGCACAGGTCATGTGACAGAGCTGTGGTAAAGGCTCAGGGCACTATGGAAGAAGAGAAAACGGCAGCTAAGTATGCATGGGGAGCTCACCATTAGACAACACACATATTCCTAGACTTTTTAATCATAGCATTCGAACTGTCATCTAAAAAATCTTAATGTTTAGTAATTGTGCAACAGGCCTCAAATTTCCACACTTCTTAATTTTTAAAGATTTAGAGGCAGCAGAGCGATAAAAAGGGTAAACAATTGAACTCCCAGTTTTTCTCCCCTTTAAGAATTCTGTTTTCTCCAAATTAAGGCAATGTAAAGTGGCACGGATTTGAGGAAAATCAAATTAGCAAGATTTGATTTAATCAGTATTTTCTAAGGAATGTGTAGACTTCATTTAAATAATGCATATTCATCACAGTTCAGACATAAACAAAAGCACCATATTCGGAACACACATAATATTTTAATGCAAGATTTACATTTATGGAGATTATAGCAACGGTAAACTAAGTGATGCTTTGGTTATTTTATTTACCAAAGTTAATGACAGAGAGATACATATGAAGTCACAGGGAGGTACTCCACATCTAATTCAACGAGGTGACTGTTGGTATTTATGGGATCTTTTTGACAGGCTCATTAAAAGGGCAACCACTTGCTAACAAAATCTGGCACGGAAAATATTAACACATCTTGGCACAAAATCTAGTGATCTGATAGCTTTGCACTGCCAGTCACTGTCCTTAAGTAAGGCCCAAGAGAGATGACAAGATGCGGATAAGGATAACCATTGGGATAAAGCAGAGATGGCCAGGTAAGGACAATCTTATAAGATTAGGTCTGTCACTCTCCCCCGACCAGAGTTCTCTTCAAGAGCAAGGCTGTGGGTCCGTCTGAGTCATGGCTACATCCTGGTACACAGATGACACTCTTAACTATTTGGCAACTGAATGATTATGTGCAAAATACTATAAAACACCATGATGGGGTTAGCTTGCATACTGGTTCACCAAATCCCAGAACACTGGAACTGGGGAACTGGTGAGGCTTAAAAGTGAACAATTAGGGCAAAATACGATACTTTATAGAAAGGTATACTACACTTCAAAAATTTGAAACTACTAAGAAGTGGCACAATCTAAAATTAGAAATAACTTAAAAAAAAACTAATGAACAATAACTAAAATGAATTATATCCAGACAAAATAGGCTTGAAAAACCTCTCTAACCTTAAATTGGAATCCAAGCAAAATAACTTGTTATTCTCAGTGACAGCAGAATGGATGAGATGGACTAGATAGAGCAGGTCGGATGTTTTTGCCGTGAAATGATTCTATTTACTAAACAAGATTATATATTAGGTGGATTTTTTTCAGTAACAGATATAAAATTACTTTTTAGTAATCAGATACTATAATATTTAAACCATTGTAACAAGTCAGTCAAGTCAACAGAAGAAATTTAAAATGAGTTGGCTATACAGTCAACTCAGGCTTCGCCTTCCTATTCCTGTTTATAAACCATAAGAGAAAGATGAGTCTTTCCGTTTTCTTCGATCCTCATTTAAAAACTTCGATTTAAAATGAACTAAATATAAGGGGAAAGTCCTCATTTTCCCCTTATTTTAAACTATCTTATTGAGATATAACTCACATACTACTCAACTCACCCTTTGAAAGTGTACAATTTAATGGCTTTTAGTATATTGGAGTTGTACAACCACCATTGTAATCAATCTTAGAACATCTTCATCACCCCAAAAGAGAGACCCCACGTAATCAGTCATCACTCCCCGTTCCCCGAGGCCCTAAGCTCCCACGAGTTTGCTGTCTCTATAGAGCTGCCCATTCTGGACATTTCATAGAAATGGACTCATATAATATGCAGTCTTTATGTCTAAAGCCCTCATTTTTAGACTTACGCTAGAAACTTCTACTATCAAAAGTCAGATCAAATACAAATCTGAGAAATCCAAGGGCCCAGGTAACGTGGGTCAGTTCCATCATGAGTCACTGTAAAATCTCATCAGTGCCCCTCTCTTTGCTATTATCTCTATTTTTCTGCAGCATAGTTGGAAACCAAATGAATGTGGTAATACATATGAAGGGCTTAGAATATTGCCCAGCGTATTTGTTAACAAATTATTAGGATTTTTCAATTATGAAAGGATAATTAGTGAATGCTGACACTAAAACCAATTCTCTACAAATTAGTCTTGATCTTATAAATGTGATGGAGAAAGTTTACTACAAGAATAGTGCATGGCTGGTGGTGGCCTAGTTATAAAGCTTCTCTTTAAAAAGTACATGAACATGATGTCATGAGGACCAGAATAAGCAGTGCAGTGGTGTGGAAAATGTACTAGACGGGTGAACACGGGCCCTGGGCTGTCTCGAACTTATCATGCGTGGAAAGTTCATCCATATCTTCATCTATAAAACGTCTATGTTGGTCTAAATGTAGCTCAATAATAATTAGAAGCTATAATAAAGTTTACAAAAGTCAGCTACCCTCTTGGTTATAGAGTATTGTTCCTCAAACCCCTAAAGATCAGGTTTTAATCCTTTTTATTTAAAAAACATTGAATCTGGGCTACCTCAGCTTTAAGTGAAAATTGAAACTTCATTCCCTATATATATGCTAATTACAGGATTCAAACCAAAGGTAGACTTCTATCGTTTTTTGATCCAGAGAAAAACTTTTGTGATGATTTAAGCCCAATCCTATTACAGAGTAAGAAGATGACTAGGAGAGCCTAGAGGGTGTGTGACAAGGCCCTGGTACGAGTTAGTGCTCTTTGAATAAAGGTGGCATTATTTAATAAATCAAAATTTTAACTCACTATGTCCGTAATTGTATCTCTCCTTAAATTCAAGACGACTTAACTCAATGGTCTCATGGTATCCACCTCTCTTCTCCCTCTGCCTCTGCCTCTCTTTCCCTCTCTGTCCCTCTCCATCTTCTCCCTCTACCACTTACCACCTTCCAGGTATGTGTTGTTACTGTCTACCTCCACCCACCAGAATACAAGCCCCCACCAGATGGGGATTATGGTCTATTTCATTTACTGTTTCATTTACAACATCTGTAACAGTGCCTGGCTGGCACCCAGTAAGTACTTAATAGGTATGTGTTAAATGAATGAATGAACTGAGCAATAAAGACTCGGACAAAGAACTTAACTGTTGTTTGCCCAATATTTCATTTAAGCCAGAAATCCATGCGAGCTTAGAAAAAGGGTAGAACAATCGTAGCTAATCAAGATGCTCATGACATGATGACTCTGGGCAACAGAATGGCAGCATTAACTTATGCCGCTTTGAAGTAATCTGCACCAAAAAGAACTTGAACACTACCATCCTACACGAAAGACTTTTCCCAAGAAAAAGACATTTCAGATTGAGGTACAGACACTTCTTCCATCATGCCCTTCTTCCAGACTAAGAAACGTGTTCCACTCTCTGTTCAATGTGAAAAACAGGACTCCACAAAACACCTGTAGCAGACATAACCATAAACACTTTCAAACAAATGCGGGCCACTTTTACCCCATTGTAAAAATCTAAAAGCAGTAGGATTAGAAAATAATTTTGACCCCCACCTCAAAGGGCCTGTGCAAGCAAAATCTAAACTCCAACAGGAACTCTAGTTTCCATGGTCACCTGACTGTAGATCAGTGGCCTTCAAATAGAGGTTTTTCTAAACTTTCTGTGTACAAACAGCGACAAAAAGTATGCAGGACTTCTCTTTGGATTTTACTCAGTGTGCTTTCTTGCTGTGTTGATGTTTAAATGAACTTTAAGGACGGTCCTTCTCTGGAGGCTCCCTTGAAAGCTGTGGAAATCTACCCAGTCTGAAAACCGACTTCTAAAGCCTGCCATTGAGCAAGAAGTTGTGCACAAGCAGCCTGTGAGTCCAGAATTCCAGGTCTTTCTAAGGGGAGCTCTCTTTACTTGGAGGTTCACCGGAACCAAAAAAAAAAAAAAAAAAAAGCTAAATATTTAGGGCAGACCCAATGCTCCCTATTATAAACAACTTGTAAATTCCCTTTTCCTAGCCTGAAAATGAAAATCATAGATATTATCAACCTAACCACAATTTCAAAAAAAAAATGCCTTAACTCCAATACAAAGGAAAAATAAAAGGACACTGATATATAGCAAAATAATGTATTTTTCAATACACATCTGGCAAAAACACTCCCCACCTCCAATAAATGTAAAATATAGACACACACACACACACACACACACACACACACACACACACACACACTGCCACCCTGAGAACTACCAGCAGAGTTCTATACCTGGAGTACCTGTAAACACAGGATTTGCTAAATTAACTTATTCTGACTTTTGCACTAAAGTTGTTCTGAGTGTAGGCCACCTAGGAGGCAAGAAAATGAACAAGATGCCTTGAGATGTCCTCAGCCAAACTGCTCTCAGAACAAAAAAGAAATATTCACATCCCTGCCATTTTGAGCCCGGAACACGATCAATTCACCTTCTGCACTGGCTAAACCCACATGAAAACAAACGATGATCTGCAAAACTAGGAGTTTATTTAATTTCTACACATTTTCCTTTGAACAGGGTTTGGTAAACTTTTTCTGTGAAGGGGCAGATGGTAAATATTTTAGGCTTTGTGGGCCACACAGACTCTGTTGTAGCTACTGAACTCTACTGTAGCATGGAAGTGGCCATAGGCAATATGGAAATGAGGGGTGTAGCTGTATTCCAGTTACACTTTATTTACAAAAACGGGCTGTCACCCTCTGCCTTAGACTATTAAATTATTTCCAAGTGAACTTTCTTCAGCCAAAGTAAATACAAATCATGTCCTTTTAAACGAAAACATAAGCTCTTAACCCCACCATTCATAGTTCATACCTTGTAAAAATGCACTATGACCAGCGGCAAGACTGCGATGTAATTACAAAAAGGAGGGGGTTCTGTATTCAGACGATTTGGGGTTTCAAATTCCAATTTTGTCACCTGATTAATAACCATAGTCACGCAACCCTGCACAAACTGTAGTTCCTTATCTATGAAATGGGCATGATATGCCCTACCTCATGGAGTCGTGATGAGGACCATGTAAAATGTTGGCACAGCAGATGACAAAACAGAGGCTCTCTAACACCAGGTCCCCTCCTGCCACAGGAGATGTTTTGATGAACTCTAAGTCATTCCTTAAACAGGCACTAATAGATTTGGCTGGATTCTTCATAAAACACATGATACCTAACACTGCCTAGCCATTCTGCAGACACATTTTCTAAGATGACCCAGATCATCTTGGCAAGGCTCTGAACAGCATTAAAGCTATCGATCCTCAAAGCAAACCTACTCGAATTAAAAAAATAAAACACCTGACTCCTTGCCTCATTACCTTCTATTCTGGCTCAAGAGTCTAGAAATACACTAGAGGCTTCTTAGAGTCAGTCTAACTGTACTTATTCCAAAACAGTATCCCCCATCACAGTAAGTGGCTTACTGACCAAATAGACATATGCGACGCATATGCATTAGAGCTTCTCAACTTGTCTCAGTCATATCAAACCTTAGGGCTAAAGGGGATTTGTTTTGATGATTGTTCTTTGGAAATTATGAAATATTAAGTAGGATTTCATTTAGAAAATCCCTCTTTGAATCATTTTGATACTTATTATTCATTTTAATGATCACGATACACTTACTTCTACATCTTTAAAAGTTGCAAAGACTTCTAGCTAAAAACAATATAATTCAGACCCAGTAGAGAGTACATTTTGAATCACTTTTTCCAGTGGTTAGTGATGGATTTGAGCTGATCCATTCACCCTATTACTTGGTCCCCTCCAGACAAATGGCATATCTTCAAGACAGCTGATTGGCTTTTGCAGCATGAGCTGTGGCCATGGACCAGGGTAACTATAGAAATGTTTCATAAACTGAAATTGGTATGCTAAATAAACTTAGAAAAGTCAACTACCATCAGGTTACCTTATTTTTACTGTGAAAAGGCTACTTAGTAATGATATTACATACATTTAATCAGATCTTTAAATCCACCAATGGATTTTTATAACCGTCAGATACCTGCCAGTAAACAAAGTTTTAAAATAGGAACAAGATCAAGTTCCACATCCACCCGCCAATTCCCAAACTCATAAACCCAGCTGATCTGCTCATGACAAAACTGTATTTTGTTGAACTATTTTCCCCTGTGAGAAACGGTTCCCAAAAAGTACATTTTAAATTTAAAAGTAAAAAGTACCTTAAGCAAAAGTTAAATGGTAATCATTGATGGTAAGAGTAAATATATGTAAAAGGTCATAGGTATAATAGTAATGAAGGTGCCAGTTCAAAATATCTTATTTTCCAAAGACCTCAAACTGGGCATTACTGACAAAGATTCTTTCAACAGGAATTAGTGGTGGAGGAAGAGGAACAGAAAGAAACTAAAGAGTGGATGTGCAGTTTCTAGAAAAATAGAGAAGAAAAGTCTGGAGATGATAACCTGTCACTCGGGCCAATTCCTCCAGGTACTTTCACCAGGAGGGTAAGCAGGAGCTTTGTTGGTGTGGGGTCCTCATTCGCCTGCTTCCGAAACACAGGAAGCTTTTCCTGACCTCCTCGTGCACATGTGCGCATGCACACACACGCAGAGACACATCCCTTCTCTGTATGTTGCACAAATTTCTAACATTTTCACTTCTCATGCTGTGCTGCACTTATCCATTGATGTTCGGTCTCTCTGTTAGCTCTGAGCTTCCTAAGGGCAAGGGCTGCTTCACGTTGTGGCACCAGCACAGAGCAGCTTGAGTGCTCAGCCGATAAATAAATGAATACAGTAACATCCTCGTCAACTTCCATGACTTCAGAAACAGCGGTTTGCGGCCATTAAAGGCACTCCCAGCCTCCCTCTCTAAGGCTGAGTTGTGTGTTTATAACTCCTTTGCATATCTGTATAATACCCTACATATGTAGTACACATCCCTAAATATTATGTTGATTGTGTGTCGTTTTGAACGTGGACGTATAACTGGGATCATTACACGTTCTTCCGCCCCTTGCTTTTCTCACACAGTGTTGATATGAGAGCCATAAATGTGGATGTGTGGAGTTGCGCTCGGCTCATTTTCACTGCTGCATAGTAGTCCATTGTTCCACACTTTGTTTTCCATTCTCTTCTCAGTGATCATTTGAACTGGTTCCAGGTTTCACTATTACAAACAGTGCTGTTATGAACGATCTTGTAAATGTCTCGTGTTCCCGGCACACGTGGAAAAACTGCAAAAGTATTTTTGTGCCAGATTTTCCATTACTTCTGTCTGATTTGGCAGTAAAATTATATGGAGATGACTGATGGATGAAAATGTAGGCAAATCAACCATTTGAGATGAAATGAAATCCCAGGTTGTCAACACTCTTAATTTGTGCAGCAAGGAGGGAAAACAGAAAATAATGAATGAGCGGTGTCTGAGTTTCCCGGGGCTGCTGTAACCAAGGGCCACAAAGTAGATGGCTTACAACAGAAATTTCTTCTCCCTCAGTTCTGGAGGCTACAACTCTGAAATCAGGGTGTCAGCAGGGCCATGCTCTCCTGAATGCTTAAGGGGAGGGTCCTTCCTGCCTCTTCCAGCTTCCGGTGATTATAACTGTAGCATCTCAATCTCTGTCTGTTGTCACATGGCTGGCCCTCTTCTTGTGTTTCTACGTGGTGTTCTCCTCTAAGGACACCAATCATATCGTATTAAGGGCCTATCCTACTCCACTATGACCTCGACTAATGATATCTGCAATGACCCTATTTCCAAGTAAGGTCACGTTCCAAGGTACTGGGGGCCAGGCCTATCAACATATCTTTCTGGGGGACACAAGCCAATGCACCACAGAGACGAGAGGTTAACTACAGAAATTAACAATCTATGAAATGGTCATGTCAACATATGGGTACACTTAAAACAATTTAGTTTGTCAATCCATCTATAAACATTTACTGAACATCCATTAACCAGCACTGAAATATTAATATAGCTTCTTAGAAGAAATAATAAAATGACATCAGGCCAATCATTTCTGAGATGCTCTTACTCGGCATACATAATTGTTTAATCCTGTTTCCACAGAGGAAAAAAAATCAGTAAATGTATACTGGGCAACCACTCTGGACCATGGTGGGAAATTCTTAAAAACACAATTGAGATAGGTCTTCAAGGAGCTGGCAACTGAGTTGAGGAAACGAATAAATAAGAAGTTAAATAGTGATAAAGAATATGAATAGGTATAAGTTAAATAATAACAAAGACAATAATACAGGTGATACTATACATTTAAGGCAACACAGAACATCTATTCATGTATAATGATCGTGGCTTCCATTTACTAATCTACTATGTGCCAGGCATTGTTTCAAACACAGAATTCTTTCAATCCCCCCAACAACCTCAAAAGGCAACTAACTATATAAGAACTGTCGATGTTAGAATTCAAACCTAGTCAGTCTGATCCTCTGACCCAGTAACAGATAGTTTTTGCTCTGATTCTCTAATAGATGATCAAACAAAAAACAAGGGTATTATGCTTCTTGCTTACACAGCTGAGTAAAAAAGGGTGTTTTTAAAAATTCCATCCCTATGTCACAAAATCAGATAGTCACAAAGAACTCTAGCCTTCGTTTTAAAGACAAGTAAACAAAAAGTGACCTTTTTCCCCAAATCCATGTCTATGAGGCAATGAACCAGTACATTCCTTCTTGTTTGTCCACTGCAATATTACTTTGTGTCATGGAAGAGTTTTTCAAACTATATTAAAAAGAAGGAATTTTTTTTTACTAATGGATGAAAATAGAATAAGTACGCCATGAAGCACAACTATGATGTAATGAGGCCTCTATTAAAATGGCTATCACCCAGATGTAGCCAGATGAGTTATTCTTCAATGTAGTCTCTTTAGATGGTGTACGTTTATTCCAGCAACACTGTCGCTATTCCAAGTATTCTTTCAATTCTTTTGAAACTGCCTTTAGAGTTAAAACCACATAAGACTCCATCTCATGAATTTTACCATATCTTAATTTTTAAATGAAAAACAATACTTCCCACGGCATGAGTGCCCACTCTATTTAATAGATGGACCTCAAAATTATTTTGGCCTAAAGCCAAATGCCAAGTCCTCACTCAAAGATTTGACACCACTGAGGATATTTTTTAAAAGGTGACATGGTCTTTTTAGGCAATTCCAAGGAAGAGTTCCAAAAGTGGGCTGGAAAAATTCTAATCTGGAGCTTCCTGTTACTTCTCTTTATGGGCCAGAATTAAAAAGCGGCAAGTGAGGTTCTCGAATGTTGCCTAGAGTCTCCCAATTGTTGAAAATGCTGGGCTTGATACATCTTAATTAGTCCTAATTTACAAGAGCAGGTTGAACTTGAAGTACAGAGATCAGCAGCAAGAGTAGTAGCCTGCCCAACGGGCAGTTTGCCATAGTAGTTAGAGGAGTGTCCAAAGGGATTCTCCAAAGACTGGCTTCATTTGAAGCCTTGGAGATTCAGAAAGAGTAAGACTTGCAGTGACCCAGAGTATGGACAATGCGTATCTTCCTACCTGGAGCAGTTAACTATTATTCCAGCCATGATTATAAGTGGCCACGCATCTCTGCTATAGAAGAAAGGGAGAGAACCAAATGAACACACACGCACACACAAACTCAGACATACTTCTAGAACTTGACACTGTTAGCAGAGAGGAAGTTTTCATAGGTGTGAAAGAAATAATCTAAAAGGCAAAAATTTTAAAAAGTAAAAAGATGAAGAGGAACCAAAACCAGTGTGAAAAGAATGGCAACAAAAGAGAAGATGAAGAAATTCCAGTACTATAACAATGACACATATGAATCCGACACAGACAATCTCCATGGCTTTTGAAGGAGCAATATATGTTGCTCCACAGAAGAATAACAAGAATTCCCAACAGGGCTATTCATGAGATAGACCATCTTCCTAAAGACGGTATCTTAGACATGGCTTCTACAAACAAAATTCAACATCTAATCATAATTTTTTTTAAAAAAAAACCTCTCAGCAAACCAGAAATAGTCAAGGAAACCTACAGCTAACATCATACTTAATGGTGAAAGATGGAACGCTTTCCCAGTAAGTGTGGAAACAATGTAATGATGCTCGTATTGCTTGCATTCACGATCAGAGATCCTGGAAGTTTAATAAGGCAACAAAAAGAAATAAAAGGTACAACATATTGGAAGAAGTAAAATTGTATTTGTGCCTGGCATGATCACGTATGTAAAAAATCCTAAAAATAATACAGAAAACTATTAGAACAAATAAGTAAATTTAGTAATGTTGCATGATACCCAAGGCCGACATAAAGATTGCGTTTGTATTGTTAACCATAAGCAAATAGACATTAAAGTATAAAAATATCATTCTCATAATGTAAAAAATGAAATATTTAAGGATACATTTAATAAAATGTGTACAAGAGCCATATATTAAACATTATAAAACACTGCTGAGAGAAATGAAAGACCTAAATACGTGGAAATACACATCATGCTCAAGGATCAGAAGGCTCAATATTGTTATGACGTCAATATTGATCTATAGATTCAATGCAATCTCTACCAAACCCAAATGGGCTCTGTCACAGAAATTGACCAGATGATTCCGAATTTTGTACGGAAAGAGAAAGAACCAAGAAAAGCCAAAATAATCTTGAAGAAAAAGAAAACCAAAACAAAGTTGGAGTGTTTCCACTACCCAATTTCTAGATTTACTATGCCTCCGGAATCAAGACAGTGTGGTACCGAGATAAGGACAGGCATGTAGATCAATGGAACAGAACAGAGTCCAGAATTAGGCCCATGTTTTGGAAGTCTTAGCAATGGTCAACTGATTTCTAACAAAAGTACCAAGGTGATTCAATGGGGAGAGGATAGTCTTTTCCACAAATTATGCTGGAACAATTTGATATTCGTATGAAAAAATCAGTGAATCTTGACCCTTACTTCACACGATGCACAAAAATAACTTGAAATGAAGCATAGAAGTATTAGTTTTATACTGCCGCATAACAAACTCAGTAGCTAAACACAGTACACATTAATTATCTCACAGTTTCCCAGGGTCAGAAGTCTAAGCACGGCTTAGCTGGATCCTCTGCTCAAGGTCTCACAAATCTGTAAACTCAAGGAAAGGGGATTACACGGGTGTGAGCACTGAGGGCTGCAGATCAGGGGGCCTCCCTAGGGTCTAAGTGCCACGACAGAGCTAAACACAAAAGCTAAAAATGCAAAAGCCACAGAAGGAGACATACAGGAAATCTTTGTGAACTTAACGTTAGGAAGCATAAACCATAAAAGGAAAAAAAAATGATAAACTGGATTTTATCAAAATGAAAAAAGTTTCCTCTTTCAAAGGCATAGTTAAGAAAATGAAAGAGTAAGCCACAGTTTGGGAGAAGGGACTTGCAAATCACATATCTGATATAGATCTTGTATCCAAAATATATAAAGACCTCCTGTAACTTAATAACAACACAGAGAATCCAATGAGAAACAGGCAAAAGATTTGAGTAGACACTTGACCAAAAAAGATATAGGAATGGCCAATAAGCACATGAAGACATGTCAACCATCATTAGTCATTAGAAATATGAAAACTAAAACCACAATGGCTGCGATTTAACAAGACAGGCGATAACAAGTGCTGAGACGACATGGCCAGTGAGAATGCAAAATGGCGCAGCTTCTTCGGAAAATAGTTTGACAGTTTCTTGTAAAGTTAAACATACACTAAGCATATGGCCCAGCAATGCCACACCTACATATTTACAGAAGACAAATGAAATCATGAGTCTAAATAAAGACCTATAAGCAAATGTACATAGTGGCTCTACTCATAATGGCCATAAAATGGAATCAACTCAAATGTTCATGGATGTGGACAAATTATGTTACAGCCACACTGCAGAATACGACTCAGCAACAGAAAGTCACCGACTGCTGATACATGAGACAATGTGGATGAATACAAAAAGCACTCTGGTAAGTAAAAGAAGAAAACTATGAAATACCATATAAACCCACCCTAAACACATTTCAAAGAACTACTAGTATTCAGACCACTTTCTTTGACCATAATGCAGTTAAGTTAGAAGTCAGTTTTAAAAATATCCAGCAAATGCATCTGTAAATTTAAAAGTAGACTTCTGAACAAACTCACAAGTGAATTAAATAATCACAATGGAAATATATTAGAATGATAAAAATACTATGTTTTGAAACATCCAAACAGCAGAACGAATCCAAAGACGGAAAGAGAAAATGAAGAGTGACTATTTCCAGGATATATTTTAAGCAGAAAAAAAACCCCAAGAGGCTGAACAGTGTACGTAGTATGCTTTTTTGGTGTAAGGAGGAAATGCAAGTGTGTGTGTGCTTGCTTGCTTGCTCAAATTTGCAAAAGAAACATAGAATGAACTAAAAACTAATAATACTGATGATGCGGGGCAGCACACCTGGCAGGAGACAGGGATGGAAGTAAAGCTTCTCTGAATATACCTTGATATAAATTTGACTTTAAAATCACATGCAGTTTTTACTCACTAAAAATTAATTTCAAAAAAAAACCCTTGAGAATATAATTATGCTCATTCATTTCCGCATACTGACAAACCTCATACTGCATAACCACAACTGACAAACCTGTGGTAAGACTGATCAAGAAAGAAAGAGACACAAATGAACAATATCAAGATTTAAGGATGAAAAGACAGACGTAACTACAGATATGGCAGATATTAACTAGTAGCTTAAAATCTTCCCAAAGCAAACACCAGGCCGAGGTGGCTCTAGGGACGTTCTGCTAAACAAACATTCAGGGAACAGGTAACTCCAATCTTACACAAACTTCAAGAGACAAAAAAAAAAAAAAAAAAAAAGGAATCCAGTACTCCCAACTCAGTTTACAAGGCTAGCAAAATGATACTAAACTAGACAAAGACAGCACAGGAAATGAAAATTAAAGCCAAATCTCATAAATACAGATGTAAAAATCCTGAAGAAAATATTACCAAACGAATCCAGCCGTAAGAAATACATTGGTTTCAGGCCAGCAATGCAAACCTCGTTAATGCTGCAAAATTATATTAGAAAATCCCTTCTAATAGCTCATGCATTAACAGGTTTAAAGAGAGGGATATATATATCTGTATATATACATCCATAAAGGCAGAAAAGGGGGTGGATAAAATTCAACATCTATGCCAAAAAACAAAAACAAACAAACAAAAAACTTTGCCATAGAAATCGCCTACACAGAACCTAAAGTAAACATAATACTTTATGGCGAAATATGGAAAACATTGCGTTCTCTCAAACACAGATCCTGGGCCCCACCTCAAACCTACTGAATCAGAAAGTCCAGACAGCTGCCAGGGAACCTGTCTGTCGGGCCACGCCCTCAGGTGATTCTGATGGGCAGGCTGCGCAAAGTCAAAGTGTGAGTCAAAGTAGCACACTGGCATCACCAAGGACCTTGCTCACCCGAGGCGGGTTCTGTGGCCACTGACCCACTGACTGTGAATGTGCATTTCGATCAAGCCCAGGTGATTCGCAGGACACTAGGGTTGGGGACACAGCTGCTCTGCAGCCGGCTGCAGGCCGGAATCACCCAGAGCACTTTAAAAACACAGATGTCTCATCTCCCCCAGATCAAAAAATCCTGAGGGTCTGTGGGTAGGACCTGGGTAGCAGGTCTTTAAACCTCCCTAGGAGATGCTGACGACCAGCCAACGTGGCAATCTATGGGGTTTTCCAGCCCAAGGAAACTTCCATTGAGGGACTCCAGCCCTCTCTGAGGAGCCCGAGAAGGTGTTCCTTTCTTTGAAGATGACTCCAAGAAAAAAGCTCGCATTTCACACATATACCAATGGTGACTACGAAGGCGGCTTACCAAACCGAAACGGAGAAAAGAACTCTCTGGAACTCTGTGGGGATGCCGTGAGGATTCAAATGAGATGTCTGTCAGAGCACTGGGCAGAGGGCTTGGCCCAGGTTACATCGAACGTTAACGCGAGATTTTACCGAGGTGGCAGTGGCTCTGACAGCGAATCTGCTGCCACCGGCAGCAATTCAAGGCCACAATGTATCTCTTCAAGCTGCGCTGCCCAACACTGGGGCCACTCGGCCAGCAGCTCTTTAACATGTGAAATAGGGCTACCCCGAAATGAGGGGTGCAGGGAACGTAAACTACACCCGGGATCTCAACAACTTAGTACAGGAAAGGGAGAGACATGCTAATTGTTATACTGATTACATGTTGAAATTATATTTTTGATATACTGAGTGAAATCAAAATCTATTATTAAAATTGATTTCATCCGTTTCTTTACTTTTTAATGTGACTACCTGGAGAACCGATTACACAGGTGGATGGAATTAATTCTCTTTGTAATGGACAGCATGGTCCCTCAGGAAGCCAGGAAGTGAACTGTTACTTAGCCCAGCTTTCCCTAACCTTCATTTACATACAGACCATCTGGGGGGGCGGTGGTCTTATTCAAATGTAGATTCTGGCGGTGCTAAGACTCTGCATGTCTCCTAAACTCTCAGGAGCTGAGGAGGAGCAGGGGCTTCAGGATATTCTATCAACAGGGGAAAACTGTTTGGTGGCATAGAAGTGACGGGAACCTCCGGAGGAATGATCATGTTGTCTTAGAGATGATAATAGTGAAGAAAGGAAATGGCTGGCAGGGTTACAGTCAGCCTCAACTTTCAAAAATCAGTTATTATGTGTCACAGCGAGAGCGACAAAGAGGTGACTGTCAGCTCCATGGCCCTCTCTCTGTGATGGGCAGTAGGGACTCACACACACTCTCACAGATCAGAACCACTGATGTGTGCAAGGAACACTTCAGAACCAGGGAGCTCAAAATGGAATCTTTTTTTTTTTTTTTTTTTTTTTTTGGTGAGGCAACCATTGGTTGACCTCACAGACTGCAAGGACCTTGTCAGCTTACGATCCCTTATTTTTTACACCTACAGCACCTGGTCTTCCTAGGTGGTCTCCCATCCAAGTACTAACCAGGCTCGACCCTGCTTAGCTTCCGAGATCGGAAGAGATGGGGCTTGTTCAGGGTGGTGTGGCCATAGACTCAAAATGGAATCTTGACTGGGGTTTTTTACATCCTGCCTGCCACATAACCAGTGTCAAGGGCAGTACCCTCCTGGGGTCTTCCTTCTCACTGTGACCCACAAACAGTACCGACATGTCATGGCTGCGGAGTCACTGCTGTGCAGCGACATTTCTGATTTCAGTAAAACAGCTCAGGCCAATTTCAGCCCTGCTGAAATGAACCCTGACAGCACAGTCCCCGTTTTCTTCAGTCCCCACCTAAATTATCCCAGGACCATAAAGGAACGTAAAGGTCAGCCAAGGGCACTGCAAGCATCACTACCTGATGCTAAAAATCCCCTTCAGGACCCACCTGTGCCTCTAGAGCTCCCACTAAGGGGACAGCAGGACTGATGTAGCAGTCCCGACCACTGTAAGAAGCTCTGGGAAACTGTTCCCTTCTCACAAAAAGCTCAAGGACGTGATAGCAACATATAACAATGATCACAAACTAAAAGAAAAGCCATCACTGTGTTGTCAAGGTCTGCAGGCAAGTGAATCTGAGCAGGAGGAATTACAAACAAGTTACTTTTCTTTTCACTTTCAATTATTAGCCTTCAACTCCCCTTAGCCCTTCTCACCCCCAACATATCAACAAGCAAAGCAAAAACGAATCTAAACACAAACTGCTCATGACAATAATCCAAAAATCCAGAGGCTAGGAAGAAAAGAGTGGGAAAGCAATGTGTGAGACCTCTCCCAGCACTGGACTCAAAGAACTTTCTTATTCATTTGCTAATTGACCACGGAAAGAAAGGCTAAGCATGAGCTCAGTTGTTTCATCTTGCAGTCAGGGAATATGATCCCTAGACAGACAACAGAATTTGTTGAAACGAACACATCCAAAAAATTCTAAACTAGCCTCCCTTGTCCAGTTCAAGTCAAAGAATGTTTCCTAAATGTCTCCAGCACGAAGAGGGCCATGTCAGGTTTCACCTGCCCAGACAATGTGTCCAACCTCAGCCGTCTTTATTACAAGCTTGGAAGATGAAAAAAAATGAATACTGAAGTACGCAGGTGTTACATATCAAGACAAAGAGTCAAGAAACACAATACTTAACTAATGTAAGTACAAGAAAATTTCAAGAGCTACTTATGGAGTCATTTCAAGATCTTGAGAAACAAATGTAAGTAACAAGAGTCTGTCCTGTTCAACCAAGGAAGGCAGAGGAGACCTGGAGAGCAATCGAGTCCCTGGATTTCTTCTCGTCCCAAGCCCCAGAGTGCGAGCACCCAGTCTAGTATAGATGGAGGAACCTGGCAGGGCTTCAAGCTGCACTGAGGAGCTAAGATAAGGTGCTGATATGCGAAAAGGAATGACTTCTATTCTGAGACACTGCAGAAAGAGGCAGTGGAGAGATTGCCTTGCCATCGCCCCGTGATTGTTGGTTACACGGTACTATCGTTTCAGTAATAAAGAAAATGGAAGCTCGGAAGGTGTACCAATGGCTTCAGGTCCATTTGAGAGAGACAATAAAACGCTTCTATATCTCAGGGCTGACAGAAGAGGGAGAGCGAGGAGGCAGAGGCCATACCTACAGCTGTGGGGGAGATGGACCAAGAACAGGAAGGACACTGCCCTCTAACATAAGTTCTCCAAACAGTGACGGCTTATATAACAAATGACTGCAATGACAGTAACGCTGCATGGTCTTCAAAGGCTGCTGATGCACATCTGACTTTCTGAAGAGCGCTGGGAGTTTGGTAGGGCAGGTGTTCTTAGCTCTGTCTTACAAATGGAAGACCCGCCGCAGCGAGGTAAAATGATTTGTCCCGTGTCATAAAGTTAAGAAGGGGCAGAACTGGGACTTGAACCTGGCTTCTGGAACCCAAACTCGGGAAGCTTTCTTCCACCTCACACAGACACAAGGCTCTTTCCCACTCTTTATCCTTCCGATAGAGAGACAAAGAAAACACTAGTACAGGATGCCAGCTTTCCAAAGAGATACTTGCCTCATTCTTAAAAAGAAAAAAGATAAGACTGTCCTGGGTCTCCTGTGGAAAAATACATTGTAAACATTTAACATGAAAAAACTATCCTCCAACTACAGGATGGCAACTGGGCTCTTGCTTGAGTACCTCCAACTGGGTCTCTCTGTGTCTTTTTGCTTTTAAAGCAAAAGAATTGGAAGAAGGCCTCTCTTGCTCTATTCTTGTCTGTAGAAACAAACAAAATACGGCTTCAAGTAACTCTGAGTCCAAACAGTAAAGGGAACTTAGCACTGCAAGAACTGCGAACACTTCTGCCAACATCACCTAAAACTAAAAGCTCGAGTCAATAATGAAAAGAGAAACGTCTAGAAAATCAGGCTTACTGGATTTCCAAAAGTTTATGAAAACATGTCTGGAATCATTTCTTTTCCTTCAAAGAAAAGAATGCAGTTCCATGTAGTTCAAGTCAAAAGAAGGGAGTTCCATGTAATTTAAGCTCAACTTTTCTTGAGTACCTATTATATTTAAGATGCTATTCTAAGCACTTGACAGATTATCACTCAGTCCTGCCAACAACCCTCTGAGGAAGGTACCATTATTATTTTCATTTACAAATAAGGAAACTGAGGCACAGAGGTAAGTGACTCGCCTGAAGTCACACAGGTAATATTAGCGCCAAGATTCAAATCCAGAGTCAACAGCTTATAAGCAAATGAAGGCCCCTGTCCCCTCATCTGCCAAAAAGGAATAATGAACTGAGAAACTAGAAAATAAAGAAAGCAGAACTTCAAAGAAGTCAGAAACAGGGAAGGGAAATTACTAAAGAATAATGAAAACAACCTCTTATTCTTTTAGAAAATTAAAAAAAAAACTTTAGAAATAACAAGAAACTCTGGCCTTTGAAATCCTTTGGCCACCAGTTCAAAATGTCACCTACTAAGCCCCGAAGAGACTCTGCTTTTCTTCTTATTTTGGAGCCCTCAATAAGAGCAAGAACCACATGTTCTTTCAGTGGTTTTAAAAGTAACTACATTTTGTTAACCTTCCTTTCACTTTGGAACAAAGAATACTGGAGTATTTTATGTAACTTTAATCATTTTTCAGAACCTGTACAAGTGAAAACATTTGCTTTGAAAACATCGAATATACAGAATATGAGAGAACTGAAAACGTACTCAACAGATGGACTTTTATAGTAAGCGATCATTAATGCCATTTTATTGGAACTCTCCTTCTTAAGAAGTTGAGTGCTTTTTTAGAGCTACGGGGATCCTGATTTCACTGTGCTTCACTTTATCGCACCTCACAGATGTTGTGTTTTTCACAAACTGAAAGCAAGACCCTCCACCAGCAAAAAGATGTCAACTCGCTTTATTGCGATACTCACTTTATTGCGGTGGTCTGCGACTGAAACCGCAATTTCTCCGAGGTATGCCTGTAATTTCAAAACGAACTTGTTTCTTTACAAACCACACAACACGAAGATTGACAAGCATTTCAGATAATAGGTTCCCAGTACAAACCAGTGTGCAGGAAAAGAAATCCTTGTGTAAGGCAGCCTGGCCAGCAGACACTGGCAACAACCCATAAGACCTCAGCAGAGTCTTCTAGTTAAAGTGAAGTAACGACTGAAATAACAAGAGATTTGAAGCCCATCTCTTTAGGTGTTTGAAACTACTTACTGTTTGCATGTAAGGGGGGAAACGCAAGTAAAAATGAGACTGTAATGAACTTATCCAAAAGGTAATGGCTGGAGAAGTGATGGAGTGCATAGAATCTCTTTGCTTCAGATTTACTTTTCGATTTGCTACAATGAAGCAGCAGTTGATAGTCGAAAAGTAGCAATTCAAAGTAATGCCCAAGTAACTCTCATTCATGCTAGCCTGTTTTATTGTTATACAGTTACAGAGCTCTTTATTTCTTCATACTGCTCATCTCCACTAGAAAATATAGCATTGTTTGTTTATTTTTATTGTCTGCTTCCCCACACATTAGCTCTGTGAGGCAGGAACCTCACCAGTGGTGCTGTCTGCTGTCTTCCCAGCGTGTGGGACACTGGGCGGACCACCGGCATTCTGGATTGAATGAATGAATGAAAGTACTGACAACTTGATAAATGTGTTAGAACTTTAAGGTAAGGAGACCGATCATTTAATAACTATACTAGAATCTAAAAGCCCCAATGAATGTTCTCCACTTTCAAGCACCTCAGGAGGCAGCACCAATGGTTTGAATCTACTCCATGGTGTGGAATCTCTCAAGGGTAGATTTGATTTCATAAAACGGCCAAAAGTCATTCAGAGTCGAATCTGGTGAATAAGTAATCATGCCTAAAATATACGCTGGATGAAAGCAAAATGTGTCTACAAATTAACAAGCCTGATTGTCTTATTCAACTGGTAAAAGAAATTCATAACAGTTTCAACTACAGTAAATTCTCTGGCTCAGTCTCAAGACTCTAAGGTGGATACTTTACGAGGAACAAAAACTGAGCTATAATAATAAGAAAAAGTACCCAGGCTAGACAGCCACCAAGATATCCCCTAGAGACCCGACTTATGATATTAGCTTTGCCATTAAGTTGCCCGGAAGCCTGGGTCACATTAGTTGCCCTCTCGGGGCCTCGGTTTCGCCATGCGGGAAATAAAAATGAACTATATGAACTTCGAGGTCCCAGTCAATTCTAATATGCCATGATTCTATTCTTGTGAAGGTTTAGTATATCTGTTTCAAAACCAGCTACAATCCACTTCGCCTCATACTTTGTATGCGTCTAAAAAGCTCCATAATGCAATTTTTGCAGCAGATTCATTTCATCTTTGCTTAGGCAAAAACTAAAATTAGTTTTCACTTCCTGAGTGCAGCAAAAGAAAGTTAAGGGAGGCAACCCGGCAAAAAGCGCTTGCTCCTGCCTCTGCATACTTCCGACTGCGTATCAGGGAACTAACCGTTCCCTTTCAGATGTTCCCTTAACTGTTGCAAAAACAGATAAACCTCCCGTGTGTGACACAGAAACACTGGCCGAGAGCGCCAATCGAGGCTTCGTGGCCAATGACGGGCTGCGGCCGCTCCGCAGGACCCACGGGGATGCGGCGGGCACCCACCCCGCGCGGAGAGCCAAGGCGAGGACCAGCCCAGGCGCGTCGCCGGGGAGGCAGGGCTGTCGCCCGGCCCGCTTACCGCCCCGGGACCGGGAAGTGAAGTCCGGGCAGCGGCCGTGACGCCCCCTCCCCCACCCCCCGGCCCGCCAGCCCTGATTCCCGACCCGACCTTCGCCCGCCACGGGCCCGGGACCTTGGGTGGGGAGAACCGGGAAACTAGAGGCACCTGCCTGCGGCTCCCCGGCCTCAACCCGGCCGGCGGAGACAGCCAAGGCGCTCCAGCGAACCCACCCACCCTCGCGGGTGCTGCGAAGCCCCGCGGGACCCGCTGGCGTGGGGAGTCCCAACATCTTCCTCCCGGCACCCCCACCATGGGTCCCCGCAGCGCCCGGCTAAATGCCAGGACAGCCGCAAGCACGCACCCACCTTGGGCTCCGGGCGCCACCGCCGTTGCCAGGCTGCTCGGCTCCCGGGCCCCGCTCCGCCCCCTCCAGGGCCCGCCCCCTACGGCCTCCCCGCCCCTGGCCACCGCCCGCCGCCCTCCTCTGCACGTCGGTAGGCGGGGACGCGTCACGTGACAGGGGGTGGGGAGGGCGGAGGGCGCCAGGGAGTGTGGGGAGGCTGCTGGGAAACCCTCTTTGAAGAGTCCCGCGCGTGGATGCTGCTGGGAGTTGTAGTTCTAAATATGGCGCCAAGAATGGGCAGGGCCAAGATGCTGGCGGCCCACCCCTGTAAGGGAAGTTGGAGTAGTTTTCCCTAGCGGAGGCCGCTGGGAAGCGTAGTCCCGGGACCCTTCTCTGTGTCTCACCCTTTTTCTCCAAAAAGGGAAAACCCAGAGGGAAAACTTCCCTAGATAAAACTTTAGCGGATGTCACTTAATTTAGCTATTATTGGGTACATAAGGTTGGCTGAGTAAAGTTGAGATACTATAAGGGAAAAAGAAATTTCACCGACTCTGGTACAGAAACTGCAATTTGCAAATCCAGCTGACAGCTGAGGTGGCCTTCGTGCTGTCACAGCACCTTTCCCAGAACTCTCTTGACACTTAGTCAAAGGAAATATTTCAGGACAAAGTTCCTTCCACTTTTTGAGGTTTGGAGCAGGGGACTATTAATACACTAAAAAGAAAGGAAAAGAAAAACCGAAAAAGAAGGAAAACAACTTCAGGAAGAGAAATCAGTGCGTAATTTAAAACGACGACGACGACAACTTTGACACATAGAAGAATATGTGTAATATTCTTTGTGCTGCGTGACAATTACACATGAGCAGATCGGATAAATGATGATAAATAGGATTACTTTAACATGACCTTTTCCTTCTTATGTTTGTTAATATTCCAGCATCTAAAAGCAGCTGTTTTACGTGATACCAATACATATGTGTATAATCATATATCATTACACATACACACATATTAACTCTGTTGAAGAGTTCGGACTTCTTAGATGAGTAACAGGCCCTTCAGACTTCAATCCCACCTACTCTTCAGCCACTTCTCGATGCACCTCTTCCCTTCCCTCACCCTGGGTTCTGAGCTACTCACAGGTAGCTTCTTTCCATGCTCTGGATGCACTAGCTTCTTTCCTCCCTCCAGCCTGTACACTTGTTCCTTTCTCCTGGTTTGGCAAAACTCTTACAAGGGCAGCAGAATAGCACTTGCTCCTAGGCCAGATAGAGTTAGAAGCTCTCCCCAGAGCCCTTCTCATAGCACCTGTCATCATTTGCTTACTTGTCTACCCTGCCAGCTCCCCTCCCCAGACTGTGAACTTCTTTAATCACGTTCACTTTGGTACTGGGTTTGAGAGTGCTCAGTAAACGCTTCTTGATCTCATGCATTGCATGCCAGAGAGACTCCCTGGTGGGCTACTGAAGAACTGGATTTCCAAAACCCTGAATCTTGAAGCAGAGAGAGAGAAGAAATTGTGGATAAGTAGAGGGATGGCAGCAGCTGGGTGGGAGAACTTGCATAGAGTAGGCAGTGTTCAAGGGTGAGGCTGAAGCTCTTTGCTCCATGGAGATAGGGGCGGGCTGGGAGTGGGGTGGTTGGTGAGCAGGGCCAATTATCCTAAGCTGTAGTTACTGAAGAAGATATCTCCAGCACCTCCAACTCGGGTCCAGCCCTGTCCCAGCACCAGCTTCAGAGAGAGGCAACCAAAGCAGAAAGGACAGGTAGAGAAGACCAGTCTCTGGGCTGTGAAATGGAAAACAGTGACTCCTGAGCTGCCTGCCTGGGGATCAGAGATAAAGGCACTTCGAAAACTGTAAAGGCCAAGCGGAGGAGTTCCCACCTCCCCCTCGGCCAGGTCGCTATGTTCTTGACCAAGTCCTGCCCTCCCTCAGGCTGGAGCTGCATCTCACAGTTCAAAGTACGTGTGTGTCTGTGTATGCATTGGGGGTTCTTCACGCTTCCCTGCATACCTCCCCCCCCCTTCCTCTCTCTCTCTCTCCTCACACACACACACACACACACACACACACACACACACACCTCAAATGCAGGGGGCCTGTGGAGAGATGACCAGCCTCCCAGCCAGGGGCTCCTGGACAATAGGGAAGGGCAGCAATAGATGTGATATAAGGCTGCTTCTTCAATAAACTTTCTGGGACAGCCTTCGCCCATGTCTCCTGAGTCCTCCTACTTTTGCTAAGGCACAGGCTGGAGGTGTCTCTTATCCTCTGGGGCTCTATCCTGATCTCTCAAGTTGAGGGAAGTAGACTAGGTAGGACTAGAACAGGCCTGTACCCTTGACCTGGCCAGGTGTACCCCTTAACCCTATCACCAACCTCTTGGATGAGAAGCAGGCCTGAGAAAGAAAATGGCGTGTTTCTTGCTTCTCTTCTTTGGCACACTGACCACATGGGCCCTAGAGTTGGCATTCTTACCTCCCAGTCCCCACACCTGCCAAGCTGGGGACTGCCACCCCCCCCCCGGTTCTTCCAGGTTCACTGTATTTGGCCTGGGGCGGAGGAAGGTGGAGGAAAGTAAAGGGTGTTCTTACAGAGGAAAGAGAAGGGTGAACCAAAAGGTGGTCAGAATTGGAAACTTTAAATGTAGCAAGGGGCATTGTGCTCTGGCAGAAAGCACCTGAAATAGGAAAACCTAGATTCCAATCTCAGCAATTCTATAGGCAAGCTGTTGGCTTTACCTCTCTGATCTTTAACTGCTTCCTCTGAAAAAAAAGGAGTCATATGCCACCTTGAAGAGGTGCTGTGTCTTGGCATAGCAAGGACGGAGGTAAGAGTAGCATAGAGAATGACAATACAGCAGCATTTCCAAGGTGCCAGGCTGGCCAATGGGAAGAACAGCAGGAGAGGGCAGGGGTAAAGCCACTAGGCATTGGCATGAAGGCCTCTGGGCTCAAATCCTAACTTTTACATTTGTTAGGTGTGTGACTTTGGGAAAGGACCTCTCTGTAAGTCTCGAATTCCTCATCTGTGAAATGAGAATAGTAGTATCTATTTCATAAGCTTGTTGTGAAGAATAAACATATGAATGCCTAGGACTAACTTCTGCATCTAGAGCCTCAAAGTACCTCTGCCTCCCTCTCCCAACCCCACCCTTTATTTGAAAAGTAGCCTCAGTAGAATCGTGCGGCCACCTTGGAAAACAGTTTAGCAATGATTTACAAGGTTAAATGCACACTTGGCTAAGCAATACCCTAGGTATTTATCCAAGACACATGGAAACAAGTTCATAAAAGACGTATTAAAATATTCACAGTAATCTTCAAAAAATAGGTAAACTCAAATCCCATCAATTGACAAATAGCTAAATGATGATACGTTCATGCAATGGAATATCACTCAGCAATAAAAAGGAAGAACCATTAATATATGCTATGACATGAATGAATCTGAAAATATTATGGTAATTAAAATAAACAATACACAAAATATTACATACCATATGATTCCACTTATATTACACTTGTGGAAAGACAAAATTATAGTGACAGAAAGCAGATTTGCGGTTGACTGGAGCCAGAGGTGTGGGAAGGAGATTGACTACAAAGGGGCAAAAAAAGAAGTTTTGGGGGTGATAGAAATGTCCTATGCTTTGATTGTGATGGTGACTATGTGACTGTATACAATTGCGCACTCATTAAACTCTAAATGTTAAATGAACGAATTTTCTTGTAGATAAATTCTATATACTTCAATAAAGCTGAGGTTTAAGGTGTATCCTCACTTAAGGTTCCTGAGGCTTCCCAATCTGTTTTTGTTCGTTTGGTTGGTTGTTTATAAGATGCCCACGGCCTTGAAGAGGGGAGAGTGGTAAAGCTTACACTATACATACTAAAGTTGTGCTATAAGGCTAGGGGAAAGCCCACCAGGAGAACATGGTGACCCAGCCCCCTGAGGATGGGACAGGGAGTGCTTACCTGGATGAAAGATACCTTGGAGCCGAGCCTGGATCGACAGAGCATGACACCTGTGGACCCCAGGAACCAGATGTTTCCTCCACCTTCTTTCTGACAACTGCCAGTGACCCGTGGGTACTCACATCCTCGGGCTCCAGAACCCTGAAGCGGTCAACCTGGACCCTGCGTTTGCATGCAGACAAGAATGCCATTGCTTCTTGCTGGTGATTCTCTTCCAATTTCTCTTAGATCTCAGTAACTCAGTGTTCAGCTGGAGCCTCCTCAGAGACGCCCCGCCACTCAGCAGGGTCTATTTTCCCAGGTGCTGGGTGGAAGGACGTGAAAACACTCATGCACAGAGAGAAACTCAGATTTTTTTGTCTCAGGGCCTCTTGGACACAGGGGCCAGATATGCAGGGATTACTGTTATGACATCACAATGTTTCCCAGGGTCATTCCTGTTTGTCTCCCTCATCGCTAGGCAAATACAGAGTGTTCATGGATGGCTTTGAGGTTTAGTCCATGGACAGCACAGTGTCAGATCACAGAACAAACCAAAATCACTCAGAAAAAAAGCCATTTCACAAGACACCCTCCCTCAGCCCCCGATTATGTTTTATTTAAAAAAAAAATCTCAGTTTCTTACACTAAATTTTTTTGAGAAAGTAAGCCCCATGAAGAACTGTGTCATGATACATTTGAGTGTGTTTTATTCAAAACAGATTTTAAAAAAGAGCTTTATATTTTTATTTAAAGGGGTTGCCCTGATTCATGTTGAGGTGAAGAGTATGGTACTTCTCAAACACTGAAAGATTTGGAGATCTAAGATTGAAATTGAAAGAGAATATACTGAGAAAGGGAGAGACGAAACAGGAAAAACCTGAATGTCACCAAATATTTGCTGAACCTAAATGAAATTTTGTTATTTAAGATTATTCAATCAAAAAGAATAAAATACTTAGAAATAAACTTAAACAAGGAGGTGAAAGACTTGTACATTGAAAACTGCCAAACATTGCTGAAAAAATTTAAAATACAAGTAATGGAAAGGCATCCTGGGTTCATGAATTCAAAGATTTAATATTGTTAAGATATCAATGCCACCCAAAGAGATCTACAGATTTAACGCAATCTCTATCAAAACTCCAAAGGTAGTTTTTTCAGATATAGAAAAATCAATCCTAAAATTCATATGGAATTTCGAGGGACCCTGAATAGAAAAAACAGTCTTTAAAAAGTAGAACAAAGTTGGATGTCTGACGCCCCCTGATTTCAAAACACACCACAAAGCTACAGTGATCAAAACAGTGTGGGAGTGGCATGAAGAAAGATCTATAGACCAAGGAATAGAATTAGAAAGCCCAGAAATAAACTCTTATATAGAGAGTCAAATGTTTGACAAAGGTGCCAAGACCATTCAATAGGGAAAGGACAATCTTTTCAACAAATGGTGCCAGGAAAATTGGATATTCACATGTAAAAGAATGAAATTGGACCCTCACATTACACCATATACAAAAAATTAACTCAAAATGGATCAGACCTAAATGTGAGAGTTAAAATTATAAAACTCCTAGAAGAAAACAGGAAAGTTTGCTTGACATTGGATTTAGCAGGGATTTCTTGAATATGACACCAAAAGCAAGACAATAAAAGTAAAAATAGGTACATAGACTACATGAAAATTAAAAGCTTTTGTGCATTAAAGGACACAGTCAACAGAGCAAAAAGGCAACCTGTGGAATGGGGAAAATATTTATTTGCAAATTGCATATATATATATATATATATATATATATATGAAAGATTAATATCTAGAATGTATAAAAAACTCTTCCAACTCAACAACAATGAAAAAATCAAATAACCCAAGTCAAAAATGGGCAAAGGACTTGAATTGACATTTCTCCAGAGAAGATATACAAATGGTTGGCAAGTGTGTGGAAAAATGCTCAATATCAGTTATCACCAGGAAAATGCAAATCAAATCAAAACCACAATGAAATACCACTTCACACCCAAACCAAAACAAAACAAAAAACCCAGAAAATAACCAGTGTTGACAAGGATGTGGAGAAATTTGAGCCCTTGTGCACTATTGGTAGGAATGTAAAGTGGTGCACCTACTATGGAAAGCAGTATGGTGGCTCCTCAAGAAATTAAAACATAGAATTATTATATGATCCAGCAATTACACTTCTTAGTATATACCAAAAGAATCTAAGGCAAGGTTACAAAGAGATATTTGAACACCCATGTTCGCAGCAACGTTATTCACAGTAGCGTAAAGGTGGAAGCAACTCAAGTGCCCATTGACTATGGAATGAACGAGCAAAAAGTGGTCCATTCATAAAGTGGAATGTTACTCAGCCTTTTAAAAGAGAAAATTCTGACACACACTACAACATAGATGAACCTTGAGGACATTACACTTAGTGAAATAAGCCAGTCACAAAAGGACAAGTATTGTATGATTTCACTTGTATGAGGTATCTAGTGTAGTCAAACTCATAGAGACAAAAAGTTGAGTGGTGATTACCAGGGACTCAGGGAAGGGGAATAGGGAGTTGTTACTTAATGAGAAAAGAGTTTCAGTTTTGCAAAATGGAAAGAGTTCTGGAGATTGATTGCACAACAATGTAAATGTACTTAATGCTACTGAACTGTACACTTAAAAATGGTTAAGATGGTAAATTCGTTGTTATTGTGTATTTTATCACATTTTTTTAAAAAAAGAATAATTATGCCCCTACAGTAGCCTGAGCTAAGAGGACCAAGAACCCAGACTCACTGACAAGGTCCTCCATGGTTCATCTCAAATGCGATTGTACCCTGCAAGGTCAGCTTCCACCAAGACAGGGGTCTTGTGTCCTGCTTCAGAAACAAAGCCTCCTACAGTGGGTCAGAATTGACCAAGAGCCCAAGTCCCAGGCGGCTGGAAGGATGAAGGAAGCAAGAGCACAGGTCTTTTCCGAAAGAAATACTACCACCTCTTCTTTGTGTCACTGCCAAAAACTCACGAGGGGCATCTTTTCTCAGATTGTTTCCTAACACTGGGGAGGAGGCTGG